>NC_135483.1:135560492-135861950 GCF_052094955.1 Ictidomys tridecemlineatus | reverse complement strand
AGTGACTTTTGCTAAAACACAGTGAACATTCCTCAAGATACATTATGTTAGTCCACAAAACAAGTCTTAATAAACTTGGCAAGATTGATTAAAATCATATCAAATCCATTTTCCAACCTCCATGATATAAAATTGGCAATTAATAATGGTAAAAATTTCAGCAAATTCACAAATAGGAGCAAAGTAGATAATATGGTCCAAAGTAATCAATAGGTCAAATAATAAAATAAATTTAAAAATAAGTGGAAATACAACATAGTAAACTTACAAAACACAGTTAAAGCAATTCTAGTAGGGAAGGTTATAGCAGTAAAGAAAGGCCAAATAAGCAATTTATATTATATCTCAAGAAACTAGAGAAAGAACAAACTAAGCTCAAAGTTATTGTAGGAAAACAGTAAAGATTGGAGCAGAAATAAATGAAGTAGTCAGGTGCAGTGGTGGACACCTGTAATCACAGCAGTTCAGGAGGCTGAGGCAGGAGGATCACAAATTCAAAGGCAGCCTAAGTAAAAGAAAGGCACTAAGCAATTAAGTGAGAACCTGTTTCTAAATAAAACACAAAATAGAGCTGGAGATGTGGCTCAGTGGTCAAGTACCCCAGAGTTCAATCCTTAGTACCAAAAAAAAATTTTAAAAAGTGAAATCAAATAAGTAAAAATTACACACACACACACACACAAACTCACAATGACTTTTTTGAAAGATAAATAAAATCAGCAAACCATTAAGCTAAAAAATTTTTAAAAAGAAATGAAAGAAGATACTACAGAAATACAAAGAATCATAAAAGACTGCTATCATAAGCTAGAAGAAATTGATAAAAATTTCAGAAGCATACAATCTACCAAGACTGAGTCTTTGAAGAAAAAAGATGCAAACAGAACATTAAGAAGTAACAAGACTCAGTAATATAGTCTCCCATCAAATAAAAGTTCAGGATCTGATGGGCTCATTATTGACCCCTGCCAAATATTTAAAGAACGCATACTAATCCTTCTAAAAATCTTTCCAAACATCAAAAGAATGAAATACTTACAAACTTATTTTTTAAGGCCTGCAGTGCCTTGATACCAAATTCAGAAAAAAAAGAACAAAAACAAAAACACTACAAGAAAACAAAGGCTCATATCCCTGATGAATACAGGTGCAAAAATTCTCATCAAGATGCCAGTAAACTGAATTCAACAGAGCATTAAAAAGATAATTTACCATGAACAAGTGTTTATCCCTGGATGCAAGAGTTGTTTACCAAACACAAATTTATATGATATTTCACATTAACAGAATTAACAAAAATCATATTTATTTCAAAATTGTATAAAAGGGACTTAACAAAATTCGACATCCTTTTATGATAAAAACTCTTAATAAATTAGAAACAGAAGTACTGTACCTCGACATAATACAAATCCATAGAGAACAAGCCAACAACTTTAATAGTTCGTGATGAATATTTGAAAACTTTTCCTGTTAGATCATGAGCAAACCAAAAATCACCATACACCACTACTATTAAGCACAGTAATGGAATACACAGCTAGAAAAATTAGACAACAGGAAAAAAATAAAATATATTCAATTATGAAAGGGAGAATTTACATAATTTTTGTGTATAAATGGCATTTTCGTATATATTGAAAAACCTAAAAACTCCATCCAGAGTTTTTAGAAGGGGTGCAGTCAGTAAAACAGACACATAAAAATCAATGACTCTATACTTTGAAATAAATGCAACTGAAAAAAAATCAACAATTCCATTTACAAGAGCTGCAAAACACTTATAAATACAACCAGAGGTAAAAATTCATATTAAAATCTAAAACATTGATTAAAAAATTATTGAAGACACAAACAAAAAGATAGCCCATATTAATGGATTAGAAAATTCCCATTTAAAATTCCCATCCTATTCAAATTTATTAACAGGTTCAATGCTTAACCTAGCAAAACACCAATGACACTCCAGAAACTTAAAAAATAATCCTGAAATTCATATGCAGAAGTCCCTTAGTAGTTGAAGTAACCTTGACCAAAAAAAGGACAAAGCTGAGACATTACACTATCTGATAGCAAAGTGAACTATAAGCTGCAGTAATAAAAAGAACATGGTACTCACATAAATATAGACCTTAGCCTAATGGAACAGAACAATGTACTCAAAAATAAATCCATGCATTTCATGATCAAGGGATTTCAACAAATGGGAAAAAGACACAGACATTTGGGAGCAGACAATGAACCTATATTCTCATTGACAATTTTTGATGACTACAATGGAAATAATTCCTTAATTTTTCATGAAGAATATCCCCTACTTTTTTTTTCCAGATAGTATATTTTGTCTTCACTATCTAATGTTCTGTCTTCCAAGTGAACTACCTACCCTATTGGTGATGCTTTCTATTGAGTTTTTTATTTGGTTTACTATTACCTTCATTTCAAGGATTTCTGACTGTCAACGCCCCCGCCACCCTGAATCTCTCTCTCTTTCTTGAAGTAATCTTTTGCTACCTGTATTTGCTCCCTTGTCTCTTTGTTGAGTGATCAGTTTTTGCCAGTATTTGCTCTTTTATGTCATTCTTTAATTCATGGATCATTTTGATTATGTACATTCTGAACCCTTCTCTGATATTTCATCAACTGCACTATCAATGGATTCTATTATTGTAGTATCTTGGTTTGTTTGGGGCACTTTCTTCCCTTGTTTTTTCATGTTGTCTGTGTGTCTTCCTTTCTTGCAGTGTGAATCTGAGGTATTAGTTTCTAACCTATAATCTTGTAGTGTCCCTGCAGATTGCTTGTACCTCACCTTGGTTATGGGCTTCCAGTCCCTGGCCTGTGTCCCAAGATGAATGCTACTGCAACTAAAGGTGGTGGCAGCAATAGCAGAGGTAACTCAAAAATAGCAGTGGGGGTGTCCCAAGATGGATGCAACCACTTTCAGAGATGGGGCTGAAAGGGTGGGCCTAACAATGGCTTTGGGCTGCCGGTTCAGAGATGCAGCTACCTCCAGGCCCTGTCTGTTGTCTTAAGGTGGAGGCCACTAGTTAGGGAGGGCTATGGTGATAGCTGCAGTGTCCCAAGATGAAGGCAGGCTTGGCCTGGGCTCCTGGGCGGGTTAGTGGGGGGCAGTGCTGGGTCTGACCTAGGCCTGGGCTTCCTGTTGGGTCTGTCAGGCGGTCCTGGGACTAGGACTGGGCCTGGGCTCAGGCCTGGGTTGGTGTGGGCAGTCCTGGGCCTAACCTGGGCCTAATCTGAGCCTGAGCTCTTGTGCAGGTTGGTGGGCCTGGGCCTGGGCCTGAGCTCTAGTGTGGGTCAGCAGGTCAGCAGGGCATTTTGTTGTTGTGTGTGTACAGAATAGTTCATGGACTTTAAACGTATCTGCCCCACTTTACTAGCAGTTTTGAAGGTAGTTAGTTTTCATGACTGCCTTTTGAGGCTTAGTTTTTGATTACTATAGTTTTGTATATTTTTTTTTACTTGTTTACTTCAATTCATTCTCTTTTCTTTTACTAACAGCAAAATTCTCTTATTCTCTTTCATGCTTCTTTGATTTTTTTTACATCTACTTTTCTCCTCATTCATAATCTTCATATCCCACATCAATTCTGCATCCTCCCTGTTAACTTTTGAAATAGCAAACACTTTTGCAAACTTACTTTTTTTGCTGTTGGTAATTGCTTATCATACCATTTCTGTTTATTGTGCCAGTTAACACTGTAGATGTCATAATAGGAACTGAGTATTTAGTTTAATGCTATATAATATTTGCTTTGGTTGATGTTATTTTGTGTCTTCCCATAAACCATGAAGTATTAGAAACCTTCAGGGACACTATAAATTTCTACCATAGAAACCGCAAACTCAGATTCACATTGATAAATTAGTAGATACACAAACAATATGAAAAAGTAAGGAAATAAACCATCCTAAACAAACAAAAATAGCTCAAAAACACAATCCATTGACACCACAGTGGAGAAAATGGATTCTGTTATTGAGGTATTTCACAGTGCAACTGATTTGTAAGGTAAAAGATGATATAAGGAGTAAAATCAGAGAAAACACAGAAAGTGAAAGATCACTTCAGCAGAGATAGAGATTCTGAAAAACAAGCAATCAGAAATCTTTAAAATGAAGGAATAAATTAAATTAAAAATTCAATGGAAAGTATTAGAAACAGATTAGACCACTTAGAATATAGGATTTCAGGCAACAGAGACAAAATATATAATCTTGAAAATAGAGTTGACCATGAAGAAATGATGGTAAGATACTTTGAACGTAAGTTTCAAGAAATATGGGATAAACCTGAAAAGGCCAAATTTAAGATTCATTTGAATAGATGAATACTTGGAGATACAAACCAAAGGAATGCACAAACCAAAGGAATGCACAATCTTTTCAATTAAATAATATCAGAAAATTACCAAATCCTTAAGAATAAAATGGAAAATCAAATATGGAAAGCATACAAAGGTCCAAATATACAAAATTACAACAGACCTATACAAAGGCACAATATTATGAACATGCCTACCACACAGAATAAAGGTAGAATTTTAAAAGCTGATAGAGAAAACATTCAGTGCAAAACAATCTGGATTTCAGCCGATTTCTCACCCCAGATCCTAAAAGCTGGGAGGTCATGGAATAATATATACCAAGCTCTGAAATAAAATGATCCTAACTAGGAATACCGTACACGGAAAAGTTAAACATCAGAACTGAAGATGAAATAAAAACCTTCCACAGTGAACAAAAGTTAAAAGAATTCACAACTAGAAAGCCTGCACTAGAGAACACATTCAGTAAAATATTTCATGAAGAATAAAAAATAAATAAAATTAAAAACCAGCAGAGGGAGGAATTACACTGGAACAAGAGTTAACCAAAGAGAAACTAATTCAAATTATAGCCTAGAAATCAATCAAAATGGCAGAGAATAAAAATCATTTCTCAATAACACTGAATATAAATGGAATAAACTCAATCAAAAGACAGAGGTTGGCAGAGTGGATTAAAAACCAATACCCCACAATATGCTGTCTCCAAAAGACTCAACTCATAAAGTCAACCACAGACTGAAGGTGAAAGGATGGGGAAAAAAAAACACTCACATGGATCTCTCAAACAATGGGTTATGTTTCTTATTTTAGATAAAGTGGACTTCAAGCCAAAATTAATAAGAGACAAAGAAGGATATTCCATACTGCTTAAGGGAGATATAATGATTATAAATATTTATGCCCTCAAACAAGGAAGCATCTGGGAAAAATCAAACAAACTCTCCTCAATATCAAGATTCAAATAGACCACAATAATACTGAGTGACTTTATCTCATCACTGGATAGATCTTTCAAATAGAAACTAAGTTATAGAACTGAAAAATCTAATTAACAATTGAGACTTAACAGACATATAAAATATTTCATCCATCAGTGACTGAATTTACTTTCTTCTCAGCCACACATACAATGTTTTTCCAAAACAGATCATGTCCTAGGCCACAAAGCAACACATAAAAAATTCAAAATAATAAAGGTACTACATTCTATTGTAACAGATCATAATGAAATAAAATTAGTAATCAATGACAAGAAAAAAATAGAATCTACTCTAACACTTGGAGACTAAATACTATGCTATTGAATGATGAATCAATAGCAGAAGAAATCAGGGATGAAATTTTAAAAAATACTTAAAGGTAAATAAGAATAGTGATACAGCATAATGAAATCTCTGGGACATGATGAAGGCAGTTCTAAGAGGTAAGTTCATAGCATTGAGCTCATTCATAAAATAGGAAGATACCAAATGAATAATCTAACATTACATCTCAAGGCTATCAAAGTACAAATCAACATCAAAAAATCAGTAAAAAAGGAAAATAGTTAAAATCAGAGCCCAAATTAATGAAGTTGAAATTCAAAAATAAACCATACAAAAAGTTCATTCTTTGGAAAAAAAAAATGAAAACCTCTTAGCCAAGCTAACCAAAAAGAAAAGGGAGGGGCAATCAAACTATTTGGAAAACTTATACTCAAATTAAATAGAAAATCTTGAAGACAACATCAACAAATTTCTAGAGACATATTCTACCCAAATTGAGTCAGGAAGACAAAGAAAATTTAAACAGATCAATAACAAGCAATGAAATTGAAGACACCCATCAAAAGCCTACCAACAAATAAAAGTCCAGGACCAGATGGATTCTAAGCAGAATTCTACCAAACCTTTACAGAAAAAGGTCAATTCTCTTCAAATTATTCCACAAATGGAAAAGGAGGGAACCCTTCTGAACTCATTCTATGAAGTTAGTTTACCCTGATACCAAAACTAGACAAAGAGGCATCAAGGAAAGAAAATTTCAAACCAATCTCTCTGATGAACATACGTGCAAAAATTCAGTAAAACTCCTGCAAATCTTATACAAAAACTCATTACAAAGATAGTATGCCACGATCAAGTGGGGTACATCCTAGGGATGCAAGTTTAAGTCAACCTGTGGAAATCCATTCATCACATAAATAGTACCATGATTATCTCCAAAGATGAAGAAAGCACTTGACAAAACATAGCATCCATTCATGATTAAAATTAGAAAAGGTAAGAATAGATGGAAATACCTCAACATTGTAAAGGCTATATACTTTAAACTAAAGACCATCATTCTAAATGGAGAAAAACTGAAAACATTCCTTCTAAAAATTGGAACAAGACAGAAATGCCCCCTTTCTCCACTTCTGCTCAATAAAGTCCTTGAAACTCTAACAGAGAAATTCAGCAAAAGAAAGAAATTAAAGGGATAATAGGAAAAGAGCTCAAACTATCTCTATTTGCAGATGATAGATCCTATATTTAGAAGATCCCCCTCCACCCCCCCCAAAAAAAAGAAACTCCAGAAATTTTCAAGAGCTCATAAGTGAATTTAGTAAAGTAGCAGGATACAAAATTAACTCCCATAAATCAATCACATTCCTATAGACCAATGATAAATGAGCTGGAAAAAATTAGGAAAATTATAACATTCACAACAGCCTCAAAAAATAAAATAAAATACTTGGGAATCTATCTAATAAAGAGGTGAAAGACCTTTAAAATGAAAACTAAAGAAAGAAATTGAAAAAGACCTTAAAAGATGGAAAGATCTCCCATATTTTAGATAAGCAGAATATTGTCAAAATGGCCATACTACCAAAAGTGCTATAAAGATTTAGTGAAATTCCAATGATATTCTTCATAGATATGGAAAAAGCAGTTTTGATATTCATTTGGAGAAATAAAAGGCCCAGGATAGCCAAAGCTATCCTTAAAGATTAAAGTGAAGCAGGAGGCATCACAATACCAGACCTTAAATTATACTATACAGCTATAATAACAAAACTTGCATACTATTGACACTAAAATGGGCATGAAGACCAATAGAATAGAAGACACAGAGACATACCCACATCAGTACACTTATCTCGTACTAAACAAAGGCACCAAAAGCATGCTTTGGAGAGAAGATAGACTCTTCATCAAATAGTCCTGGGAGAACTGAAAATCCACATGTAGTGGAATGAGATTTAATGCTCATTTCTCACCCTGCATAAAACTCAACTCAAAGTGGATCAATGACCTAGGTGTTATACCAGACACCCTGCATCTACTGGAAGAAAATGTAGGCCCAACACTCCAAATGTCAGCATAGGAAGCAACTTCCTCAACATGACTCCTAAAGTGCAAGAAGTAAAATAAAAAATTTTAAAAATTCAATAAGGGGGAATTTAATTTTGATGCAAAATTCAATAAATTTTGTATCAAACAAAAATCTTCATAGTAAAGGAAATAGGAGCTTGAAGAAAGCCTACAGAATTGTAGAAAATCTTTTACCCTCACCTAAGATGTTAATTACCAGGATATATAAAGAACTCAGAAAACTTAACACCAAATAACTAAATCTATAAATAGACTAAACAGACCCTTCTCAAAAGAAGAAATATGAATGGTCAACAAATATATTAATGAATGTTCAACAACTTTAGCAATTAGATAAATGCAGACTGAAACTATACAGATTTCGCCTCACTCTAGTCAGAATGTATAAGGAAATCAAAGGTGACACAAGATGGAGAGGCAGAATGGCAGAATGCTCATTGTCCAAGCTGATAGCTTTCTTTGTATCAATTGGCTACATTAGGTCACAGGCATCAGTAGTACAATATTCACTGTGTCATTAGGCAGATTACAGAGTTAACATTATGTAGCTTATTCTTTAGTTACATACTATAGTTGCAATGGGCAATGTTAGGAGATTAGTGTAGCTTTCAAGAAAGTTCATTGTTTAATGTTACTGTTATTTGGACAGGTTCAGGTGCAGCACAGCTTGGTGAAACATTGTGTTTGTCTAACAAGAGAGTTTCTTTATTCCTCAGATCTGTGTCTCTGAGATCATGGTGGAGGCTGATAAGACTCTAGCACAGAACCTCCTCATGTAGGGCATTATGATAGTAGTTAGACATCCTCTGTCTTTACACAGTTTTCCTAGCAATCAGGCATTCTGTGTCTTTGCACAGAAACTTTCTAGCCACCAAGCATGCCACAGTCATGAAGTCATCAGAGTCCATAATCCCAAACACAGAACCCCTACAGAATGGCAATTATTAAGAATATGAGTAACAATAAATGTTGGCAAGAATGTGGGGGAAAAGGTTAGACTCATACTATTGCTGGTAGGACAGCAAATTGGTGCAACCAATCTGGAAAGCAATAAGGAGATTCCTCAAGAAAGTAGGAATGCAAACATCATTTGACCCAGTTATCTCACTTCTCAGTACATATTATATATATATTATATATATATATATATATATATATGAATTTTAAAAATCAGCATACTACAGTGATGCAACCACATCAATGTTTATAGCAACTCAATTCACAATAGCTAAGCTATGGAACCAACATACATGCCCATCAACAGATGAATGGATAAATAAACGTGGTTTATATCAACAAAGGAACATTAATCAGCCTTAAAAAATGACTTTATAACATTTGTTGGAAAAATGGAGGATCTGGAGATTATCATGCTTAATCTAATAAGCCAATGCCCCAAAACCAAAGATCAAATGTTCTCTGTTACATGTGGATGCTAAACCACAATAAGGTGGGGAGGGATACAGGGAAGAATGGAAGTTCATTGGATTAGACAAAGAGGAATGAAGGGTATGGAGAGAGAATAGGAAAGACAGTGGAATGAATCAGACATAACTTTCCTATGTACACATGAATATACCTCAGTGAATCTTCATTATGTATATGCACAAGACCCAGATTCTAATTAGAATATTTCATGTTTATATATCAGAATAGATTCTACTGTTGTGTATAACTAAAAAGAATTAAAGTTAAAAAAATGATACCACTGCACAACCACTAGTGTGGTTACTAAAGACAAAAAATAACCGGTGTTCATGAGGCAATTGAAACCCTCATACAAAACTAAATGGGGTTGCATAATAGTATAGGTATTTTGGAAAACAGTCTGACAGTTTCTAAAAAGATTAAATACAGTATTACCATATTATTCAGCAATTCTACTCCTAGCTATATAACCAAGAAATATTAAAATATATACCCCTACAAAAAACAAGTTTGTTAATATCCAATAATGATATTATTCAAAGCCATCAAAAAATGTAAATAACCAAAATGCTCATCAAGGAGTGAATGGACACAATCTATTATATGAACATAGCATACCATTATTTGGTAATTAATATAAACAAAGTGGCAACACTTACTATAAATCTTAAAGACATTACACTAAGTGAAAGAAGCCAGTCACAAAGATCACATAGTAAATGATTCTGTTTATACCAAATGTACATGAGATAAAAGCTGCACAGATTGGAAAATAGATGAGCGGTTGCTTAGCACTGAGAGATTTGAGGTGAAACTGGAAATGAGTGGTAATAGGTATGGAATTTCCTTTTGCAGTGAATGGACCCATATAAAATTGTGATAATGATTGTATAACTTTGCAAATAGACTTAAAACAGTTTTATAAAGCAACTTAAAAGTCTAAAAACATTTTAGTGAAAAGCTTGTGGAAAAGTAATGTATCACATACCTAACTGTAATTCTGTTTTATGATAGTGTATGAAGGTTCAGTTTTATGAAATATTCTAATCTTCCTAGATAAGAACATTTTTAATATTTTATTTTGCCAATAATACCATTTTAAGCATAATTAAGGTGAATTGTTGCAATTTTTCAGGCTCATCATTCTAAGTTGATTATCTTCTTCTCTTTTCCTTGGAGAAGAGACCTTTCCTTAATTGAATCGATTTCCTGCTCTCCGAAAGGAAAATGACTATCCGTAAAGAATAGATAATGCCGATTTTCTGATAATCTCTTAGTTTGGTACAAGGCTAAATAGTTCTAAGTACAATTTTCACTGGATTTATTAAAATATTTTTTTTATTATTGCTGCTGCCTTGTCTAAATGACATGAAAACCTCTGGAGACTCTTAACAGTGAGCCATATTGCCAAGTGTGGAGTACATGTAAATCCAGGTTTAAATATTACATCTGAAATGTAATGCAAATGCCATTTTTTTACAGCAGCTACAAAATGCAAATTTTTCACAATTCTTTCTTTTTTAAATTTCCATAGATGAAGCCCACAGCAGATGTGAAAACTTTCTCGAGAGTGTGTCAAGAATTTCCAGGATAGAAGGGCATCTGTGGCCATTAACATCTTTTAAATTTTCAGGCACCAGGAATCCAGCCTTCTGAAGTCTCCTGAACCCTTCATATCACTCATGGAGATTAATGTAGTCTAGGGTGTGCTGAAATCAATGTATTTGTAGCTCTCACTATTGTCTTTTCCAGAACCATATACATGCTCACTATTCAGTTGGTTAGGTATTTTCTGGGATTTTTAGGTCAATCATAGAGTCAGAGACTAAAATTAAGTCCTTTATGGAATAGCTCTTAAAATTTTGTGAGACTTTCATAACCATGTATTCCACAAACTAATTCCAATCATACTTGCCATCATGCATAAATGGCCTTTTGTGATGCCTAATCTGCACAGCCATGTGGGGACACTGTGTGTGTGTGTGACCACAGAAATAGAACATAGGACACGTGTTCTGTGAATTGTTGGCAACATCATTTTAACCCCAAAATGTCAACTCCTCTGAAAAATAGCCAGTACTTGAGCTAACACTAGAAAATATCTCATATACACTAAAAGAATTCTGTGTCACGGTTAGAGCACATAAATTCAGCCCCAGCTTGTCATTTCCAAATAAATAGTTTCACTTAGAGAAATAAAAACAACTACAACTAAATAATGTTCAGAAGATGTTTGAAGGATCAGAGACCCTTCTAACATGTTTACCTTTAATAATCTGAGGATTATTTACCTTATAATAGATTCTTTATACCCAATGAAGAAGAGCAACACAGGCAATTATCTTATAAATTTAATATTCACAGCTGAAATAAGCTTTGATTCTTTCTACTAAACTCTAAGCATCATAAAAAAAGACAAGATGTTATGATCATTTTTATTTCTGTGTACTTTCAGGGCTTATAATACTTTCGGTCACACAAAGTCAATAAACATTGTGTGAATGAGTGAAGAAACAAATATTCAGCACCATGGAGAGATGTCGGCTGGAAAAATGAAGCTTGAAGCAGTTGTCACAGGCAAATTGACTATGGAGACAGAGACTGAGAAGACAACAAAGCTAAAGCCTGGATCTTGAGGAATTTACACACTTAAATGCCTGGAGGAGGAGAAAGCTAGAAAGGAAGCTGAGGAACTTTCTTCAGAAGGGGAGATGAAAACTAGGATAATATTTCAGCACTCAGAGGCAGAGAATGTCTCAAGAGAGTGAGCATCAGCCTTGATTGCTGCTCCTACAGATAGGTAAAATGTAGCTGATCAATGTGAGTATTATATTGAGAAATAAGAAAGCTATTTCTAATTTTCTCTTGTTTAATAGAGTGATGGGATAGAAGCCAATTTTAATGGGTTGTAAAAATACCGAGAGGTGAGGACACCTGCCTAGGAATGGGGAGGAGAGATGTTGCAATGACTGGAGTCAAAGCCATATTTGATTCCAAATATTAAGAGATAAATTCCTAAAAATATGAAGAAAATGAGAATTCATTAAAAATATTTCTTGCAATCTGATTATGTCTAGATACTTGAGATATGTTAAGTGAAATAGAGAAAGTAAAATTAAGGAAAGCTCTTTTCTCTCATATAACAGATAGTATAAAACCTAAGAAGTTACTCTTGGAGAAAGGGAAGAGTTAGAGATTCCTAGAGTTATTTCTGTTAGTGAGAATAATTATGTTATATTAGCAAAGAACACCAGCAGCTCAATGCTATAACATAACGAAGGTTTCTTACAAAACCAATGTAATTCTACATCATTTCATTCATGCAGAAGCAGCTAGACTGTCGACACTGATGACCTGAGTCAGAATTGTATGCATTCTAAGGCAACTCACTTCTAAATCAATGCTTTGGGGAAACAGTTAAGTTGAATCATTCTCTTAAATGTCTCTACTCCTATTTCTCTGGCTGAAGTCAGAGAGCATTAACAAATTTCCACACATAATATTGAGATATGTTAAGGTAGAGGAAGAGATCTAGAAATAACTTGCAAACACCAGTAATATTTATCAGACAATAAGTTCCAATTCAAGTATTAAATCATTCCTTCTTGTTTCTAATATGTGACTAATCTAGACCAGTTTGACAGTCCTAACATCCTATGGCAATCAACTTGGAAACTTTAAAAAGAAACATCAACATTGAGTAACTAGAGTCTGGTTTAATTTTTCTCAGGTAGAGCATTTACAACTGAGAATCACTTTCTTGGGGAACATTACTGAATTTATGTTTATTTTCTTCCAAGTAGATATTAATGCTTGCAACATCATTTCAGTCACTTGGTTTATAATGACTTTATTTGCGTCTATGGACTATTATGGTAGCAACCATAGGTTGTTAAGTGTAATGTATGCAATTAAAAATGTTAAAGGGATATGAATAGGAAAAGAACTCAAACTATTCTTATTTGGAGACAACATAATTCTATATTTAAGAGACCAAACAAATTCTACCAGGAAACTTAGAACTCATAAATGAAGTGAGCAGAGTAGCAAGACATAAAATTAACACCCATAAATCAAAAGTGTTCCAATACATTAGTATGAATCTACCAAAAGAAACTAGTAAAACTACTCCATTCAAAATAGCCTTAAAAATAACATATTTGGGAATCAATCTATAGAAACAGGTGGAAGACCTCTACAATGAAAAATACAGAACACTAAAGAAAGAAATTTAAAAAGATAAAAACAATTGAAAAAGAACAAATAAATTGAAAAAGACCCCCCCCAAAAAAAAATACAAGCAAGATTAAATGTTGGTGATGATGTGGGGAAAAGGAACACTCATATATTGCTGGTTGGACTGCAAATTGGTGCAAGCACCCTGGAAAGTGGTATGGAGATTTCTCACCAAACTTGGAAAGGTCCAGCATTTGACCCAGTTATTCCATTCCTCTGGTTATACACAAACGTCTTAAAATCAGGATACTACAGTGACACAGCCACATGGATGTTTATATCAGCTCAACTCACAATAAACAAACTATGGAACCAATCTAGGTGTCCTTCAACAGATGAATGGATTAAAGAAAATGTATACAATACACAATGGAATATTACTCAGCCATTAAAAAAACAAAATCATGGCATTTGCTGGTAATTGGATGGAACTGGAGAATATCATGCTAAGTCAAATAAGCCAATCCCCGCAAAAAAACAAAGGTTTAATGTTTTCTCTCATATGCAGATGCTGATTTCACAATAAAGGTGGGTGGGAGTAGGGAAGAACAGAAGTACTTTGGATTTGAAAAAGGGTAATGAAGGGAAGGGAGGGGAGTTGGGAATAGGAGCATTGGTAGAATAAATTGAACATATGATTACAAAACCAATGTAATTCTACTTCATGTATTACAAGAATGAGATGTTATATTCCATATATGTATGTCAAAATACATTCTACTGTCAGGCATTACTAATTAGAATTAAAACAATAAAAAATAAAAATAAAATGTTAGGACTGGGGTTGTGGCTCAGCAGCAGAATACTCGCCTAGCATGTGCAAGGTGCTGGGTTTGATCCTCAGCACCACATAAAAGCAAATAAAATAAAGGCATTGTGTCCAACTAAAAAAATGTTTTAAAAAATAAATTGTTAAAAAAAAAAAGAATTTTCATCCTTCTTATTCTATAAAGCTACTTTCTTAAAATCCAAATACAGTCAATTCCTTCTAATCACTTCATATCTTTCTCCACTGATATTAATAAAATGATGTTCTTCTGCTGTTTAATTTTTGGCTCACATATCCCATGTAGGTAAATGTTCTTATTGATTATGTCTTCCAATATGCTGCTATTTCAAAGACATACCAGGGACTGAACTCAAGGGCACTCGAACTCTGAGCCACATCCCTAGTCCTATTTTGTGTTTTATTTAGAGAAAGGGTCTCACTGAGTTGCTTAGTGCCTCCTTTTCGCTGATTGGCTTTAGACTTGTAATTCTCCTGCCTCAGCCTCCAAAGCTGCTGGGATTACAGATGTGTGCCATTGTGCCCAGCTCAAATATATATTTTAACATCAATTTAGCCTTATGTTTGTTATTTTATGATCCTTTGATATTGATCATTGTTTGCTTTGAAAACAATCTTGTGCTTTAATCAATTATCTTAAAATTTAAAAAATAACTTTTATAATAAATTCTAATAGTTTCTGTTGTTATAGAACCTATTTTAAATATAGATTTCAGTTTCTCATACAAGAGACAGGGCTTAGTTACACAGTGTCTAGTTCTCTGCCTGCTCCCAGTTTTTCAGTGTGAGCATTCTAGATAACTAATAAACTAATAACTAATAACTAATAAACTTCAGAACTACTTATGTAAATCAGCTAAATTCAAGCTACGTGAGTTGACCTACTGTCCTTTCACCTATGCATTGTCCAAATAGGCTTCAGTAACCATCTCTCAGTCATAGTATGACTCTGTAAAACTCATACTAGGCTGCTCTAAAAATCACCAACTAGAAAAACCTGCAGGAAACCCACCAAGATAATATCCTGGAGCCCAAAAAAGGCCTGAGCCCACAGATGCTCCACATGAACCTCAGATGTAGTATGTACGTTCTGAATGGAGCCCCGCATCACACTGGCTCTGTGAACCATGCTGCCTTCTTCTCTTGGGATCTATACAGAATAAATCAATGGCTTTTGTTATTTCTTATGCTTTGTAGAGTTTTCTCCGACATACCTAGTTCTAACCTCTTTCCCAGTCAGAGCTCTCATAGAGAGTGGCTGTTTGACAGGAATAAACTGGACACAGGTCAGACAAGAATTCCAAGGGTGACTGCATATACAAACCAGTTTCCTGGGAGAGAAAGACCTAGCTACAGACACTTAAACATTATATCATCGTGTCTAATGAAGAATTATGACCAAAGAGGCACATTGAAAACATTCACAACCAGATCCCTTGGATTCCTGGTCAGGCCAGCACTGGATTTTAAAACTACTCTCAGAGCTCAAAATCAAATAGGAATAATAGCAGCTTTCCTTACAAAGGCAGCAAAGTCTGGTAAATATAAACCCTCCATACAAATCTTGTCTTTAAAGCTTACTGAGGTTTCATGAATCCCATCATTAAATTTTATCCCATTTAAAGAATAAGTCTCCTGTTGGAATGCAAATGCCCTGGGAAAGACACAGTCCTTAAGTCATTAACCAATATGAGCCCTTGTATGAGCATTAGTTTGTCAACTATGATTTTAGAAACTGAAGGGCAATCTTCACAGTATCCTGCCTTAGAGAAGGTAAAGTTTAATAAGGGTGCAAGACTTTTGAAGTGCTAAAGGGAAGAACTACATAGTATTGCCAAGAGAGCTCATCATGACAACATTGTAAAGTCAAGGGATCAGAGACAGCCGAGTCTCCATGCGAGCCCAAGATATCTAGAGAAGTAAAAAAATGTAGGAAAATGTGACCTAAAATTGCCATAGAAGGTAGATATTAGAAATGGAAAAGAAAAGTCTGCCTATTTCCCAGATTTGATGTCAACTTCTCCTTTAGACAGAACTTCCATTTAAATGCGGAAAAATGGCCAATCACCCTTCTGCTTCCTGTATAATGATGCCTCCAGACAAGAGCCTCTGCAGTTTAATGGAATGAACTGATATGAGGCACATGGGCCCAGGATCATGTACTGCAGCTCAGATATTAAACAGCCATGTACTAACTAGGATCATTTACTAAACGTCCTTGTTTATTTCAGTTTCTTCATCTCCAAAAAATAACTGAATGTAGAGCAGCCAAAACATAGTTAATGCTCAAAAAATGTGGTCTGCTATAATTTTTGTTATAAAAGATGAGATAAAAATTCAGAATTAAACACAGTTCTTGACATCTTATATGCAATACAAAGAAGGTGACATGGATTCTAAGTATATATACACAATGATCAAATTCTGTGATGCAGTGATCACTATTTTTATAACACAAGATTGTAAAGATGGTGGACATACACAGTCACACATTAATAGTTAAGAATGTGAGGGTTTGGTTACATTCAGATGGGAAGGAAAAAATTGGAAATGCCTACTGAAATATGTGACTTTCTTTAGAAAAAAAATTGTTTCTACAATCTTCCAGAAAAAAATAATGGAAAATATTTTAATAAATATTCTTAAATGTCTCAATGTTTACAAAGAATTTTATGAATTTGGACTTAAACTGTCTTCTCACATCTCAAAACACCCAAGTATAACATAACTGCAGAAAATGTCATTCAAGATTTTGGCAATGTTCTTCTTTCTTGCAGATGAGTTGAATAGAGCTATTACAAACCGTGTCACATGTGTCAAATTAACTTGCTGAATTGTTATAGATTTCTACCATATAGTTAATATTTCTGATCACATATTTCTTATATACCTTAACATTTCAAACCCAAAAACCTTCTATTCTGAAGTACACTAAATTTATTATATATTAATTTTATTATTCTTTTTGGAAGCAATTGATAGTAAGAATGGTAAATATTCTTCTACAATGTTTTTAATCACCATCCTGTATTTGAGATGCATTTTTAAAATATCTTTGTGCCTTTCTTCCATAAAGATTCAAGTTAACTAAAACTAATCGGTTCAGTGAGAGCATCGAGAAACCTTGGGAAACTCGCCAAGTACATCCACAATTTTGGTTCAGACATACAGCGTTTGCAAAACCTGCTTCATTCACAAAAGTTTAAACATCTGCCAACATCTGCTCTTCTTCACAACAGGTCTGTAGTGTACCATAATCCAGGATCTAGCTAATAGGGGAATGTTGGCTCACTGCTATGCTATCTGCTTCAAGAAATTGTAGTTTTCTCAGGGCATTAGAATTTTCAACTCATTAGCAATAGGATTTTATTGTTCTCATATTTGACTTTCAGCATAATGCTAACGGCTGACAAAAAAAAAAAGTCAAAGTAAAAATCAGTATCTCAATGTGTAGTTACAATATGTACTTTTTGAACTAAATGCTGAAAAGAGATTTTCCTGACTTTCATAAATGTTGTTTTCCATTTTCTAATTTTTCTAATGCACCTTTTGATTCAAATTCTTCTAGCTTGATCATGAATTGGTCTTTTCTGTTAGATCCTTGTACATGAATAACAAGCATTCTAGCAGCAACAGCTGTGCCAATGCTGCTGTGAAAAGAAAAGGCAAAATTATTTTTAACACAACTTGCTAGTTTTTCACATTATTCAAGAACTAAAACTAGGTTATGTGTTATAAATCTACCAGACAAGCTGTTCAGCCTGCAGGCTAAGACCCTTTATGTAGATCTAAGTATCTTTAAGAAAATTCATGTTTGGCTGGATACAATGGCACATGGCTGTAATTACAGTGACTTGGGAGGCCGAGGCAGAAGGACTACAAGTTTGACAACAGCTTGACCAACTTAGCAAGACCTTATCTCCAAATCAAAAAAGAAAAGGGGATTGTGGTATAGCTCAGTGGTGGACTGCCCAAATATATGAATAAATTAAGAAACATTCAGCTATAACTTCTTTTATTTTTAGTACAGTAACAAAATGCTGATAAATACATTAAAATATGCCACTCACTCAGGCTGTGAAATTTTGAAAAGGCCAAGCTTTAATAAGACACTGAAGATTATACCAGGCTAGAAATATTTGCAATCATTTCTAATGACTTGGGATATACAGAGCAAAGGAAAAAATATTAATTTATTTTAATGACAGTTTTTGAAAATAGAATAATAAGTATTATAAACACATCTAATTGTATTTCAGGTTTTGATATAATAAGGGTCTTAAATATATACCTCTAGAGAGTTCATGTTTAGTGAAACACAAGAGGACATTGAAAGTCTTTATTCATTAAGTTTTTTATTCAACTGTTTTATCAGGAGAGAACTCTTATATTTTTAGTATTGATGATAAATTGTGGTTTCTATCTTACCAACTGCACTTTAGCAGTTATCTCAGAACCCATCCCCTTCTCATGGTGGACATTTTATTTTGGAAACGTGACTTACACTTCAGACAGGGTTCTGTAAAACAATGTCGAGAAGGCAGCTGAAAATGTGCAGCATAGATGCCTTAACCTTATCCTCATTCACACACACTGGACACATGATAAATGACTGCAGTTGAAGATTCTTTTGGTGTTTCAGCTTTCATTTTTGCCCTTTTCATGTTCACCTTCCACAACCCAGATCGCTTTGTATCCACTCCTATTTTTTTCCCCTTTTTCTTCTTTCAGATCATTTACTCAAAGTCAGAATAAGATGTCAGAAGCCCTTAACAACTTAAATTATGATGGTCCCCCAAAAGGTATAAACAACCATCTCATAAAATATGAAATCATAACATGTTAAGCCCAACTATTATTTATCATTCCTATTGCTCCCATTTGTTTCATTTCTTTTGTATATTTTCACTTTATGTCCTCCTAGACCTCTACCCAAGTGTTTCATTTTAAAGGGTGATAGACAACTTGGAGGATTAGGAAGAGAATAATAAAAAAGAAAAAGTAAAGAAAGAAAAGAAGGGGGGCTGCTAAGTGATAAATTAGGAATGTATGTTGCCAGAAGATGTTTCAAATTTTTCTTTTTACTGACAACATAAATGAGTTGATTCTGTTGTCAGTTTTGTCGAGTTTCTGTTGATAGGATCTTATTGCTTACCTATTAGCTAATTTGTCTTGTTACTTTATCTGTCCTTCCTTTAGTCTACTCAACCTCTGCATCGGGGATTTTGAAAGTGTGATCCTCAGAACAAAAGTATCCATATCACCTAGGAACTTGCTGGAAATGCAATGCAAATTCTCAATCCTCACTCACCCCTAATCTCTAGGGGTGTCCAGTAATGTGGTCTTCAGGAGATTGTGACACACCCAAGCTTTGAAGTACCACTCCTCTGAACCTCTGTCTGCATAATTTCTCTAAAGCACAATTCTCACCATGCTCCGGATCCTCTGTTTAAAATATTTCAACATCTTTTTCAAATTCAAAATGCAGCCCAGGCCCATCATAGCGTAAGAGGCAATGAGGCCTGACTCTCTCGATCCTCCACAGCTTCAGTTCTAACCAACACCAGTGTGCCAGCACAGTGAAATTCACTTACTTGCCCTTGTTGCCTTTGCAATTAGTGGAAAATTTTATGAACCTTCCATAATTGGTGATTAGTGGAAAATTCTATGAACTTTCTAGAGTCAGAATGTTGCCTTGTTACTCTTCAGTACCCCTTCAGCTGTCACCTTCTCCCTTCACCTTTCCTTCAGCCATAGCCCCCAAAACAGCACCTCAGTAGGACATGTTTATTCCCACACTCTTCACTTTGTCTCTTTTCAGATAAAAACACTTAAAGAAAATGAAATTCACCTGACGATGTCCTGCTCCTCTTACTGGGGACCTGGGGTGATTAACTACTTCCATAATGAATACAGATGGCCACAACATCTCAGTGGTCCCAGGGATCTGAGTATTCTACAACACAGTTCTGAACTTGAAATAAGAGACCTTTACACTAACTATACAAAGCCAGTAAACAAAAAAAAAAAAAAAAAACCCATCAGTACTTTTAACATTTTTTTTTTAAAATAACCTTTTAAATTCTTATTTGAGCTTGCAACAAGGGATCAGGAAATCAGAGTGGTAAGTTGGCTCAAAAGCTGTGGCTCACAGAGGGCTTTTGCTGATCTTCATTATTTCTACAGGATAAAGATCAGGCCTGAGGCTAGGACAACAGCAGGTATTGAAACTGAGAACTCTGAATAAA
Source organism: Ictidomys tridecemlineatus (assembly GCF_052094955.1). Taxonomy (NCBI): domain Eukaryota; kingdom Metazoa; phylum Chordata; class Mammalia; order Rodentia; family Sciuridae; genus Ictidomys; species Ictidomys tridecemlineatus. The sequence continues at coordinate 135,841,543 of NC_135483.1, read as the reverse complement.
ACTGACATTGTAAGAAACAACACATTCCAAGAAACAAAGAACTAGAAAACACATTTCAGCCAAGAAAGGGAGACTGAAAACAACACCTCTCCATCTCATTTGAACGTGGGGTGAGAAGGGTATCAGGAATTTAGAACGGGCCTCAGTCTTGTCCTTTCACAATCTGAACATAGCATACTAGTGCTGTCATGAAGCCACGAAGCAACAAACCAGGAAAAACAGACCTGGACTTACAGTTGAGCTTGAAGACCATGGACGTCACTATGCCTGTCCTACGGCAAAGAAACGCCTGAGTGAACAGAAAACCAGCCACTCCAGGTAGCTCCCTCAGAGAACTGAGGCCACAGAGCAAACTGCTGCCCTAAATCTGAAGACAGATATACACCTGGATAACAACCGAGGTCAGCTGACCATCTGGGGCCAGTCACTGGCAGGCACACTTAAACAATAACTATTAGGGGTTGCAGGTGGACCAGCTTGAGAATTGAAAGCTCCTGAGGTAGGGACCTTAATCTTAGGGGAAGGTCCCACACTCTCATGTGTCTACCTTCAGGTAACTCACCAGCTTCTCCTAAGGAAGAAAGAAAGAAAAATCTTTTCATAGTGCTCCAGGCAAGTGGAGGGGAAAGCAACCCTTCTGAAGTTGGCTCTGGCATTAATCAGTAAAGGAGAACTGCCTCCAGACCCTTAACAGACCAGGGGAGAGCAATCAAATGAGACAGCTGCATAAACCTGGAGGTTTCCTGACTTATTAAAGAGGAGGAAAAAAATGTCTAAGAAACACTTCCGAAGGTCAGAGTCTAGGGACTCAGCACCACACAGAGAACTTGATATTACACCAGATTATCACAAGATGCTTCCATCCCCACCCCTTACCACATCAATCAGGCTTCAGTGTGCCCACAATAGATTACAACTGAAATTGCTGCAAGATTCAGACTCCATTTAAGAAAGGGTTCTTGGAGAAATCCAAGGGTAAAATAAGAGGAAGTTTTAAAAAAATGAGGAAACTAGAGAAAATGGGACCCCCTGGCTGCTGCAGCTGCAGAAAATATTAAACACAGTTTACCTCCTCATCAGATTAATATAAAATTCCCATTAAAAGTCTAATTATTTCAATAGGTTGTGGTGGCAAGCACCTGTAATCCCAGGTACTCCAGAAGCTGAAGCAGAATTAAAAGTTCCATGACAGACAGCTGGGGCAAATTAGTAAAACCCTATCTAAAAAAAGAAAGAAAAGTCTAATTGCTTTAATGGCTGTTACCAGGTATATTATGTTTGACTTTCAACAACAACAAAAAAAAAATGCAAGGCATGCTGAAGGCAAGTCTTAGCATTGCATGAGTTTAAAATGTGTAACATTTACCTAGTGGGAATAACCAAGGAGAAGAAAATGAGAAAGGAACACAAGAAATATTTGAATTAATACTGTTGAAAATCATCCAATACTAATGACAGCAAACCACAGATTCAATAAGCTTCGAGACTGTAATACGAAGCAAAACTGAAAACACAAAATGAATACAGAAAATCAACAAAACCAAGCTAGTTCCGGAGAAGATTAAAAAACATTGAGACACTTCTTATTAGATCAACCAAGGGTGAAAGAAACACACAATTCCTAACATAGCAGAAAGTCAAAACCACCTTTTCCTTGGACATTAAAAGGATAATAAAAGCCTTATGAGTAGCTCTATACCCACCCTTTTGATAGTTCATATGAAAAGAAACACTTAAAAAACACAAAATACCAAAATACACATAAGGAGAAATATATAGTATGATATTATTAAGTTGAATTAATAATTTTAAACATTCCAAAATTGAAGTACCAGGACAGAAAGTTTTAGTGGTGAATTCTACCAAAAGTTTAAGAGACAAGTTAGTTAAAATTTCTATATTCTTTCTTAAAAAAAAAAAGAAAAGAAAGAAAGAAAGAAAATAAAAGGAGCAAAGTTGCTTTCTAACTAATTTTGGGAGGCCAGGATTATGCTAATATCAACACCAGGCAAAACAATTAGAAAAAAAAGAAATTGCAGCAACATCCTTTGACATAATATGGATATAGAATGGCCCTATGTTTTAAAGTCTTGGTCCCCAGAGTGCACTGTGCAGAAGTTGTAGAATCTTTAAGAGGTGGGGCATTTTGGGAGATCTTCAGGTCATTGGTAGTGTACTCTTGAAGGGGACTGTGAGACCCTTGCCCTATTCTTGTTATTTGCATCTTGTCCATGAGGTAAGTGGGTTTCCTCTGCTACTTGCTCCCACTGTGATATGCTGGCTCACCACAGGTCCAAAGCAATGGGACAAACCAAATATGAACAGGAACCTCCAACATTGTGAGCCAAAATAAACCTTTTCTCTTAATAAGTTGGTTATCTCAGGTTATAATGACAGTAAATTAACACATCTCCATGAACATAAATGCAGACACCCTCAACAAAATATTAGCAAACAGAATCCAACAAATTATTAAAAAAAAAAGAATTAAACAGTACCAAGTAGGACTTGTGTCAGATATACAAGTCTGGTACAGCATTTAAATATCAATTACTATAATTCATCATCTCAATGTGTTAAAGAAGAAAAATTATATGGCTATCTCAATAGATTTTAAAAACTTGATGGAATTCACTGTATTCTAATAATAAAATTTTACATCAAGCTATGACTAGAACAGAAATTAATTTGTTGAAAAGTATTTGCAAAACATTTGCAACTGCCATTATACTTAGTGGTGAGAGACTGAATGCTTCCCCCCTAAGATGGGGCTATGGTATGAAAGTTTGTCCCCTCCAAAAGCTATATTGAAATTTAATTACTATCATTAATAGTATTAAGTAGGTTCACAGGGAATGTGTTAATTTACCATCAGCTATATGTGAAACCCAAAACTATAAAATTTCTTTAAAAAAAAAAAGGAAAGAATCTATGTTTGGATTTTTTAGATACAACACCAAAAGCACAATCCATGGAATAAATGAAATGAAAGAAAAAAATTCAAAATGTCATTAGTCCATAGGGCTCCTCTCTAATGGATTGGACTGGCATCATTGCTAGTGAGTTCAGCTTCCTTGCTTTCTCCTTGCTGTTCTGCTCTTCTGCAATGTAAGGACACAGTGTGTTTCTGCCCTCTGGAGTATGCGTGTTCAGGCTAGCATCTGGGAAGCAAATACCAGGCTCTTACCAGACACCAAACCCACTGGCACCATGATCTTGGATTTTCCAGCTTCCAGAACTGTGAAAACTAAATTTCTTTCCTTTATAAATTATTCAGTCTGAGGTATTTTTATATAGCAGCACAAGATGGACTAAGACAGATGGCAAACCAAGAAAGGATGAGCCTTCTCTACAATCCTATTCAACAATAGGTTGAAATTACTAGCTAATACAATCAGACCAAAAGAGGACATAAAAGATACACAAGTTGGAAAAGAAGAAATATATCTTTCCTTTTCATATACAAAATTATTATCAGTGGAGAACACCCTAAGAAATGAATAAAAAGACATTGCTGAAATTTACATGCAATTATAGCTAGATTGCAGGTGATAGGGTTATTTCACAGAACACACTTGTTTTCCTTCCTACTAGCAATTAACAATTTGAATCCGAAATTTCAAACAAAAATTCATTTATACTGGGACAAAAAAAATCAAATACTTAAATATAAATCTAACAAAATTGCACAGGATAAATATGGAGAAAACTACAAAACTCATACGTAATACAACTGAAATGTGCTCTAAATGAAAGAGATTTCATATTCCTGCATAGAAAGATGTGGATATTGTCAAGATTAATTATTTCTAATTTAAGCTATATATTCAATTAAGTGCTAATCAAAATTTTAGCAACTTATTTTGTGGATATCAACAAACTAATTCTAAAGCATATATGAAAAAGAAACAGACCAAGAAAAGCCACAGTAATATTGAAAAGAACAAAGTTAGAAGAATTACCATGCTCAATTTAAAAGTATTAATAAAGCTACAATATTCAAGACTGAGCAATATTGGCAAATGAAAGGCTAAGAGATCAATGAAACACAGTAGAGAGCAAACACAGTCTACTGATTGTTGATAAAAGAATAAAGGCAATTCAATGAGAGAAAAGATATCCTTTCAACAATGGTGCTAAAATAACTGAACAACCATATGCCATATATATATATATATATATATATATATATATATATATACACACATATATATATACACACACACATTTCATGCTTCACAAAAGTTAATTTAAAATGGAGCATAAGCCTGCATGCAAAACCCAAATATATGAGACTTCTTTAAAAACATAGGAGAAAATCTAGGTTTGACTGAATTTTTTATGTACAATACCAAAAGCACAGTTCATAAAAGAAAAAAATTGATAAGTGTGACTTGATTAAAATTAAACTTTTTTTTTCCTCTGAAAAAGGCACTGTTAAGAGAATGAGGGAAGAAAGTTACAGAATGGATGAAAGTGCCAATCAAAATCCAAGATCACAGTGACAGTAGGTTTGGTGTCTGGTATTTTCAAAAAACCTATTTGATAAAGAATTTGTATCCAAAAAATATAATAAACTCTTAAAAATGAAGAAAAAACCCTCAGTTTAAAAATGGATGAAATCTAAACAGACACCTCAACAAAAAGATATCCAAATGGCAATAAGACTATTCAAATGCTCAATTACATTACTTTTGTTATCAGGCCATTCAAAGCTAACCATGAGATGTCACTACTCACCTATTTGGATCGCTAAAATCAAAACAAAACTAACTAGACAAAATGCTGATGGGTATATGGAACAATTGACACCTTCATTTATTGCTGGTGGGAATAAAAAAACATGCCATATCTACTTTGGAAGAGTGTTGGCAGTTTGTTAGAAGGGCAAACATAGCGTTATATAATCTAGTAAATGTTCTCATGTTTACCCAAACAAATTAAAAACTTACTGCCAAAGAAGAAGCTTTACATTAATGTTTTTAGAAGTTTTATTTGCAAATGCCAAAACCTAGGAGCAAGTTGGAAAAGTATTTCTATAAGTGAATGAATAAACAAACTGTGGAACACTCGTGTAATGAAACATTACCCACTGATAAAGAAGTGTGTGATCAAGGCAAAAATGGAACATGGGGGATACTTAGATTTAAATTACTATGTCAAATATGCTGGTGTGAAAGGCTATATAATGTAAGATATCAATTATGATTTTCTGGGAAAGGAAAAAGAACAGTGGTTTCCAGAGTTTGGGAAAGAAGAGAGGAAGGGTAAAAAGATAAACCCAGGGGGAGTGGGGGGATTAGGGGGGGTTCCAGTGGAATGGAGATACAATAACATGACGCATTTGTTGAACCCCACTTAAAAGTAACTTTCTACAACACGAAGAGTAAATATTAATGAAACTATAGATACAATTTAATAATATTTTATTGATATTGGTTCATTAACTATTATGATGCTCTGTCTATATATTTGGAACCTCTCTCACATGTCTTTTCCTAGTTTCTAACCTTTGTTTCTTCTAAAGGGCAGCCACACTGGACTCTTCAGAGGACACCCTCATGGTAATTTTTTTTTTATTTTCAACATCTTAATTTTATTTTTAAAACTCAACTGTGTATCTCATGGTAATTGATACAGCTTTGCTCCTAGTCACAGCATTGTTCTTGGGAATTTATATCTCCACCTGCCTCCCCCTCAAACACTGAATGACTAAAGAGATATTACCGCAGGGAATGTAACACCATATATTGTAATGTGTAGAATAACAGAATAATAGGAAAAGAATAAGTGTTGTAGTTCATGGCAAAGGAATTACAAGTACTTAATAATTGTAGGCTTCATGTGGTAACTCACTGTATGCTAAGTGCTGTGTTGACACTTTACATAAATTATCTCATTTGATTCATTCATTAACCTGGTGTGGAAATTACTACTCTTATCCCCACTTTATAGTGAAAACTTAAAGGGAAAAAGCTATTTTTTCCAAAGATCACATAATTGATAGATGAAGATGCTAGCCTCACTCCTAGCCCTGTTGGACTTAAAAGAAAGCCTATGTGCTTAGCCATCTGCCTCTACAATAGCAGAAACTGCAGCTCTTTCAAAAAAAAAAAAATCACCCTGTGACTTTGACCTCGAAAAAGTTCTTCCCATGTCTTTTTGAAATATGAATCTAATTGGTCTTAAATTGGATCACCCACCTTCTGAAAGCCTACAATGTTCTGTTTTAAATTCTTCTCACTCTAAAGCATCCTTATCAAGAAATTTTAGAAGCAGCATAATAAATCTTGTTAAAATTATTTTAAGAATCTTTATCCAGAAAACGCTTACATTGCAAAAATTGTTCAAGGGCTCTTCTAGAAAGATAGCCTACCTAAATCAGGGCAGTTATATGGGATAAAGCACAATAAATGAAGATATCGAGGAGCTGGGAAATACTCCAATTTCCTTAATAAGAGATTTAATAATGCAACTTATCTTGGAATACTGTGAACACTGTCTGGTTCATATATATTATATTTTGTGTGGCTGAATGCTATTGGAATTTCAAAATATCACTTTCTAATAAATACTATGCATATTTCATATATCCTTATCAGCATATTAGAAAGACCCCAAGCTCCATGTAATAATATTTTTTTAAGTTTTGAGGAGATTGTCATTTTAATTTAAGCAAGAATGATGTAATTGTTATAAAGTCTCTTTTCCACTCTTAAAGCCTCATGATCCCTATAACTGTCACTCATTTCATCTGAATATAGAGGTGAATCTCCATGGATTAAATTTTTGTGACTTACTTGATGTAATTTTACTTCTTCTAGAGCACTGCACTATTTGAGAGAGAATAACAGATGGGAGTTTAATTGATACAGATTTAACTAAAAGAAAGATACAAGAAGACTCTCATTTTTCTTTTGCTTGAAAATATTTTTATAAATATAGAAAAATTCAAACAATAGAATAGAGAGTTCCCATATACCCTTCATCCTATTTTTCCCTATTGTTATTATCCTGCCTTATCAGAATAAATGTGTCACAAGTAAGAAACCAATATTACTACATTATTATTAACTAAACTCTATATTTCATTCAAATTTCCTCAATTTTTCCCAAAAGTCCTTTTTCTGTTCAAGGAACTCATCCATCATATTAATTTAAATGTAGTTACCATGTCTCCTCAATTTTACCTAGTTCCTTATAGTTTTTCCACTTTCCTTATTTTTCAATACCTTGATAAGTTTTGAGGTCAAGTATTTTGTAGAATGTTCTTTAATGGTATTTGTGTGAAACTTTTCTCACAGTCTGTGATTACTGGTTTTTGGAATTACTGATTTTAGCAATACAAAGGTTTGAATGTGGTTTGTGGAAGTTTGGGACCTATTGTGGTAGTGTTGAGGTAGCAGATTTTATAGATAAGGCCCACTAGAGGATAATTAGCTTGCCTTCATGAACATTTTACAGAAGTAGATTGGATCTGGTAGGGGGAGTGGATTAGTTCTCATGATAGCAAGTTTTTACTAAAAGAGTGAGCCTGAACCAAGCCTCTGTCTGTGCTCTTACTTTCTTGCCCATACATGTGCCTCTTCTGCATATACCTGGCTCCATTTCTGCTGCTCTATTATGTTGTGATTCAGCCAAAGAACCTGGGTATTGTGGGGCTTATACCCTGCACCCATGACAGTGCTGAACCACCAAAACCATTGTTTTAGCTAAGTTACCAAACATTCGAAATTTTGTTATACCCACTCAAAATGTATTAAGACAGAGGTGAAGTGTGATTCTTGTCACATCATATCAATGGTAAATGTTTTATCACTGATGTTAGCCTTGCACCTGGCCTAGGTAAAATGCCTTGTTTCTCCAATATAAGTTACTTTTACCCCTTTTCATACATGACTTTCTGGAAGCACATCACTAAGCCCAGCCTACTGTCAGGGAAGAAAAGAGATTAAGCTGTATGTCCTAAAGAGAAAGGTGTCTATGTAATTTATTTGATACTTTTATTTTTTATTTATTCATATCAATATGTACTCATGGATGTGTATTTTTATATTTTGAATTATAATCCACAATTACATTATTTATTTTGTTACTTAACTTGTTCCAGCTTTGACCATCAGGAGTTCTTTCAGGTTAGCTCTGTGGTCTCTCTGACATGCCCTCATTTTTTGTTTGTTTATTTTGGTTTTTGTGTTTTGAGCCCATCTTTACTTTCTGGAATTACAAAATGTTCCATATTTATCTTGTATTTCAGATACTCTGAATTCTTTTTTTTAAAAAAATGATATTGTAAACCAAGATCTGGATACTGTGTGTGCTCATTGCTATTGCACCCTGTGAACAGAGAGAGATAGGAAGGATAGCGCACACATATGTGATTAGTTCTGTATCTACCCAGGTCTATTAAATGGAACATGAATTCATATTGTTTTCTCTGACTTTCATACAGAAGCACATGATTCAGTTTAGCTTAGAACTGTAATTTTCCAAGATCAAGAGACCGAACTGTCAATATCCACCATATATTGATCTATTTGTTCAATGCCAATATACATAGCCTTTCCCTTTTGAAACTCAATTTCTCTTCTTATTATAAAATCCTTTAGTAACACAAGACAATATGTGTCAGAAAGCTTTGACATATTTGATGAATCAGCAAAAATAGGACATTTAAAGCTAAATAAAAATAAAACATGAGGATTTGTAGACAGATCCTCAAATAGTTTTGTTTTTAAATACACAGTGACCTTAATAGCTATGTGGAACAAAACAACTTTTATTCAGACTAGCTGACCTCTTAACTGCAAGGTTTTCTGCATATCTTGGTTGTAAAGAAAATGAAAAAGGAAAGGCACATTATATGTAGTAAAATCAAAAGTAATTGGCTTTGGGGCTGGGGATGTGGCTTAAGTGGTAGCGCGCTCACCTGGCATGCGTGTGGCCCGGGTTCGATCCTCTGCACCACATACAAACAAAAAAAAGATGTTGTGTCCACTGAAAAAAAAACTAAAAAAATAAATAAATATTTAAAAAATTCTCTCTCCCCCCACCCTCTCTTAAAAAAAAAAAAAGTAATAGGCTTTATTCTTACCTTCCAAATACTCTTCCAAGACACTAAATAGCATTGAAGGTGTACAATCAGATTCATTTCTCAAGCGTTTCTCTGTTGCACTGTCAAATTCACCTCTAGGTTCCTGCAGATTTGAGCTCAAGAAAAGTCTCATCTGTTAGGAAGAGGTAGAGATAAGAACACCTGCCCCTTCCCTACTCCCACTTCCATCTTTAACCCCAAAGTCACCTCATCTCCAACAACATTGCCCTATTGATCCTGATGTGATGTATTTTTTATAGATTTTACTAGAAGAAGTTGAATCTAATCAAAGGAAACAATTGAATATCACCAAAAGTATAGGTGAAACTAAGAATACATATTTCTTTAGATTTATTTCACAGGAAATTAAGTTCTAGAATTTCAATTAATTTTAGGTTTATTCCCAAACATAAGGGGAAAAAAGGAAAATTATTAACCCTTTCCATCATCTTTTTGCATGATTTATTATAAAATATTTCCATTTTTGTTAACAATTTATACCTTGATTCACCTGTCGTTTTTAAAAAACTGTCATACTAATATTTCAAATATCTTCTAGAAACTTGCATTTGCCAGCTTTGCAAAACCAGCTTTGTATGTATTTTTTCAATCTCTTTCTCCATCACCAGCAGATAGAATGAGTAAAAATGTTACTGGATTTTTGTGAAAGGGTAGGCAATGTGCAACTAGAAAGCACATCTTAACATCTGAAGTGCACCCAAACTCAAGGCAAAGGTTCCAGGGCTGAATGCAGACCTTACTAAAGAGGACATGGCTTTAATGCCAGGGAAAGCTATTCTAAGAGAAGTGTTTCACTGTAAGCATACTGCTACAAAACTACCCAAAATGGGTACTCTGGTAAATTCTGGCTACTACCACTGTATATTGCAGGAGCTACATGACAGACAAGTCATCCCTGTGCAAAAACTGAATGAGCTACACAAAAAGAAAACTGCAAAAGCCTATCAAGGGAACACACCAGGACCAAAAAGTACACTCTTTCCTTCAATGTCTCTTCAGCATCCTGTACTCAAAGTGTTCTTAGCAGGCAATGGGAAAATATATTTATAGGACCCCTATTCATTTTTGCAAGCCAGGCAATAAAGGGTAAATTTGGAGTGAAGAGGTAAGAAATGGGTAAGTGGCACAACTCCTCATTGCAGATGAAGGTTATAAGATTTAGGAGGCTGCTTATTATATGACTGTTGTTTTCAGGATTTCCCCTTGAAACTTCCAGCTCTTCTGTGAACTTTGAACCATGTCCACCGATACCTTGAACTGAAGTGTCCTCAGACCACAAGAAAACCACATGCTGTAATGCTTATCACAGTGGTCTTTCAAAGGCAACCACTCCTATTTTTCCTGCCTGCTTTGTTTAATATCTTGCTACTTCAAACAGTTGGGTTTATGTAAAAACATATTCAATTTTTACAATCATTATTCGTGAGAGACCACTGGACCACTTCATACTACTAGCATGAATGGAAGTTTTCATTTTTTTAATAAAGTGGAATCTTAGTTAAAATAGATTTCTTCAGAATCTTTTGTTCTTTTTGTTATTTGCAAGGGGGCACAAGTGATTAAAGAATCAAATCCCGAATTTTTCAGTATGAGTATTTTCCAAGATCAATATTCGCTTTCTTTTTTTTTTCTAGAATGATTACTAAGATGAACTCTTAGTAATAGTCAATAGCATCACTGTTTTTGTTCAAGCTAGCTTTGTGCCCACCAACAATTTGTGTCTCACCCCCTTTGTAGAATAGACTGGTTTCTGGGAAGAGACTCCCTCACCAGTTACTCATTTTGTCAAACCTACATTTTATAAATGGACTGTATTTCTCTCAATAAATGTAAGCAGAAGCATGGAAAGTTTAACATTTAGGTTAAAAATGGCAAGAAATAAGTTTTATTAACTCTCTCTTTCTTTAACTGGAAGAGAAAGTATTCACAACCACAGATGAATTGCAGGGCAATAAAATGGAAGGGGCCAGATGCTTAATTGCCTCATGCAAGACTGCCACCAAACACATGAATTATACACAAGTAAGAAATAAAATTCTAATGCTGCATATGTGGGTCAGTCACAGAGCACATTCTGAACATGTTTGAGATTCTGGGTTTGGTCTCTAGAACAAGAAAAAAAAATTCAAACCCCAGAAAATTCAGGAATAATAAACTACTACATTTTAAGGTTTATTTCAATAGCAGCTCACAAAACTCTAACAAATATACTAAATTAAAAGTAATATATAAACTCCTAAGTTTAATTGGTATATTAATAAGACCATATTTCTTGTTTGGATAAAAAGCATAGAAATTTTTAAAGAGCAGCATGAAAACAATCCAGTATTTTTAGAACTTATAGTAAAGTACCTGCAAGTGCATTAAATTATTTAAAATACAGTTTTCTCAGTCACAAGATATTCATTCTGTGACTTAAACTTTATACTGGAAAGAAGTGGGTAGACTGATAATAGATATTTCCAGAATTAGTTCATCTTTAGATCTGGTATCATTTGATATGCCCAGTTTTCAGAATCTAAATATGTAAAACAAATTTTGACCTACTTAACAATGTCTCTATGAAAAATCTCTCTTATAATTAATAGGATAACAAACAAAAGATTTTAAGGCAGTGAAGCACAGTGATAGAATATTAATTCCTGGAAAGTGTAATACTATTTTCTTTTTTTCTGTAATGGAGATTGAATCCAGAAGCACTCTATCACTGAGGTCCATCTCAGCCCTTTTAAAAAGATTTATTTTAAGATAAGAGTTTGTGGCAGGGTTCAGTGGCACACGCCTGTAATCCCAACATCTGGGGAGGCTGAGACAGGAGAATCACAAATTCAAAGCCAGTCTCAGCAACTTAGTGAGAGCCTGTCTGTAAAATATAAAACGGACTGGGGATGTAGCTCAATGGCAAAGCACATGTGTTCAATCCCTAGTACAAATATATATTGATAGAGAGTTTTGCTGAGTTGCCCATGCTGGATGGAACTTGTGTGATCTTCTTGTCTCAGCTTCTTGAGTAACTAAGATTCAGGTGTATATTTCCTGGATGGTAGGAAAAATACCATTTTCCTGTCAATGATAAAAGAAGACCAGAGTTTGCCAGCACAGTTACTGTGACACTCGATGAGGTGGAACCAGTCAATTTCTAGATAGATGACACCCCCAGGCAATTCCGCAAAACTCAGAGTAGAAATCATAGGGCATTAAGAAAAAGAAAGACAGAAATTTCATGAGACTTTGTCTCAAACAAAATAAATAAATAAATAAATAAAAGGAGTTGTTGATGTAACTAAGATGTAAAAGACCCCTGGTTTCAATCCCTAGTTGGAGAGAAAAAAAAATACACAGTAGGACAAGAAACTGTAGCATAGCACCTGGGTCTGTCATTTAGGCCATTTCTTTTCTTTGGAGCAAACATGTAATAGCCCCAACTTATTCTTAAAAATGAAGTGAATAATTAATCTTAGTGATGGAATGCTGAACAGCAAATATATTGATTATAAATAAATTTCTCTTTTGTAACTATCCTACACTTTCCAGCTATTCCTTCTCTGCTGAGTAGCCATGACAGATCTATTTTTTCTTATGCCCAAAGAATATTAAATAGAAGACAAGTACTAGGTATGTAGATTAAGCACCCTAAATTCGAGCCCAATTTTTGAATACTAGAAATGGCTATTGCCCTCAAACATTAGATGATTAGAACAAAATGGCAAGGAAGGTGCAGTAGGTAGCTTCATGAGAGGCGGATGTCCAGAATCATCTACAAAGGCAACTCTAATAGTATCTGTATATCCGTACTGAAGAAGATTTTTAAATTAAACAAAAAGAGAGTTTAAAAATAATTACAATTTCCTTTTATTCCTTTGTTATAGTAAAAAAGAGGAAATTGTTATAGGAGATTATAGAATTGTCAGCAGGGCACAGGCACTAGAGAACAAGATTACATAACATATACATGACAAACCATCTTTTTATCCTTAACTGAAAGTCATGTACTATCTTCAAAACAAATGACAAGTTGTCAGGCATGGTGACGGAGTCTCAGCAGCTCAGGAAGCCAATGCAGAAATTCACAAGTTCAAGGCCAGCCTTAGCAACTTTGTGAGGCCCTAAGCAATTTATTGAGACCCCATTTCAAAAATAAAAAATAATAATGGCTGGGGATGTGGCTCAGTGTGAAAACACCCTTAGTTAAATCCCTGGTGCCAAAAACAGAAAACAACAACAAAAAAAATTTCAAAGTGCCTGAGTATGCTGAGATGAAGATGAAGAGAGTCAAAATGGATGGGCCCAACACGTCTCTGACCACTGCAGCTTGAGTTCAGATATAACACACCTCACATGAGGCATTCATCTCATGTTCTAAACCTGGCTTGTTAGAAGGGATAGGGTTCTGATACTTTAGTAGATTAGGGACTGAGGAAAGTAAAATCTGAAGAATCTTGGACTTCAGTCTTCACTGCAAAACTGAGCTGGTTGAGAAGGGACATGAATGAATATACACTCAATCTTTGGGGATCTAGGGTAGGCTTCATTATATAAAATTAGGAATATTAATCAAATTATTTTATAGGCTAACTTAATTATCACTTCAGCATTTGTTTAGAAAAATTTTGTGATCTTTAAAGTAACCCGGTTATGTGCTAGTAATAAAATTCTTGACCACAGCAATCCAATATTAGATATTATGTTTAAACTTGATATTCTGGAAATATCTCTCATCAGTCTACCTACTTCTTTCCAGTATAAAGTTGAAATCACAGAATGAATATCTTTCAGCTGAGGAAATTGTATTTTAAATAATTTCATGCATTTGCAGGTACTTTACTATAACAGAGGCTCAGCTCTCTGTTATATATTGAACTAAAATTATCAAAAATATAAAAATGCATTGTACTTAGAAATTTTCATTAAGAATATATATCTGTATATACATATAGTGTATTATTGATTATCTAGTATTTATTCTCCTTTCATCTTATCTGTAGCATAGATCGATCCTTCCTTCCCTCTTCCTGCTCTCCTTTCTTTTTTCTTTCTTTCTCTGTTTGCATAGATACCCAATCTTTTCTTCTATATTCCCCATGGGTTGGTAGAAAGAAGCTGACTTCACCTCAATGCTAGAGTGGACCAGATTGGATAGTTAGCCCTATCCATGTCAGTGATTGGCTCACTTTGACAGAATGAGATAGCAGGAGAGGTTTTCTGGAAGTCTGTAATACAATCATTCATCTTCCAAAAATACTTCATTAAATGGCCCTTTTTCAGTTCTCTGTTTATGATCTGATGTGTAGCCACAAAGCTAATAATCATCTCAGGATAAAACTAACACCTGGGAAGAGGAAGAGCCAAAAGAGCTACTGGGAAAAAGAACAAGAGAAGCTGGGTTTACTCATACTGATTTTAGTCTATGATAAGTGCCCAGTTTTTTGTTTAAGCCAGTTTTAAATTGTTTCTAAAGTCATATAAATGATAGAGTAAAAGTAATTTTTCTAAATATGACAGTTGTTTCCATACCAGTATTTCTCTCCATTTTTTTCTGTTTTTATTCTCAAGTGTTTGGAAGATCAGAAGAATAGATCTTTTAAATTATTCTAGAGCTTACTTTTGTCTTGTGGTTTTCCCTCTAATCACAGATAGATATCAAGGCTCTGTGAATTCTTCATGCCAGCATGTGAAAAATTAATTTCTACTGGAAATTGAACTTTGGACTTTCATATCTCAAAACTTGAAAGTAGAAATTTTATCACTTCAGCAATAGAAAATTTCTATTAGCTTTTTGCTACTTATGTTGATGCTTCTTAAACAGGTCCTTTTGTCACAAAGAGGTAATATGATGCTGTTTTTTTTTTTTCCTCTCAGGTATGGCCATGGATTTTATGTAAATGTTGATTTTGAGAGCCCAAAGGATTCTAAATGTTATCTACGCTGCAGAGTGGAATTCCTATTTATAAGAAGATAAAGTACCATATGGAAAACCAATATAGCATAATCCATTTTGGCATTAATTTGAGTTAATCTATCTAGCTGTCATGAGGCTACTGATATATTGTTCATTTGAAGACACTCTTTTATTGGCTTCATCATACTTCATATCTGTTCACTTCACCACAGAAATCTATTTGCAGATTTAAAAAGAAAATATCTGCTTATTGAATAATAATATCTTTGTATTGAGTAATAAAACCAGTATATAATCTTGTATGTCCTGGTTATTAAGGAAGTTGGCACACAGGGATATGTATGCAGAAATGAGAGTAGGATCATGTGTTTTCCAACAAAAGAGATAACAGGTTAGATGACAGATTGCTGAGTACAGGAAGCTGATGTAGCAAATAAAAATGCTAAATAAGTGATAAGGCTGTGTTTGAGGTTTTATGTATTTGTTCTCTATTTTTGTTTGTGTTTACTTTTATTTTCTGCTTTAGGGTGGACTTAGTATAAAATAAGGTAGCTTCAACTCAATATTTTAATAGGAAACCTAATCTGTGTTATCCTCATTTTAGTTAAATTCACACTGGACTGTTTAATGGTGCAGAGCCTCCTGGTTTTGACATATGAAGTACTTTAAAGCCTTAAAGTAAGTTGTGGGGGAAAAAAAAGATTCATTGGCATTGGTATGCCAGTAAATCATTAAATGTGTGTGTGTGTGTGTGTGTGTGTTTGTTTGACCTTTAAATAGATTTTATATAATTACAAAGCAAGCCTTTTAAAAATTTTCTCTTATTGCATGAACTTCAACTGTACAAAGTGTTTTTTTAAATATATCTTGAGAGAAACATCAAGCAATATCTTATTTGTTAAATTTTTGCTTTATATTATATTTCTCTTCTCTAAAATTTTATTTTTTGCAATTTGAAAAAAATTTTGAGATATTTTTCTCAAAAAAGTTTAATTTAAAAATGCTATTACAGGGCAAGGTGCTGTGGCTCAGTGGTAGAGAGCTTGCCTAGAATGCGTGAGGCACTGGGTTCACCCTCAGCATCACATAAAAATAAATAAATAAATGAATAAATAAATAAATAAAGTTCTGTTTCAAATTAATGTTTATATTCAATTATTGCTCCAGTTTCAGTCAAAGTAGAGTAAGCAATATTTAGGAAGATAAGGTAGCATTTGTGTATGTACCAAGATTTTAGAATTGCTTTTACTAACTCATTATTAACAGCTTGTAAAACGATGTCTTGTGATATTAGAAAAGTCTCATAGCCCAGGCTGTATATTTTCATGTGTTTAAAGGGTTTGTGATTCTAAATTGTATCATCAGTACGTTCACTAGTTACATAATTCTTGTTTCAATCACATATTAATAATCATAGTTGAATGCATAAAGGTAAATGATGAAAGAAACTCAAACAAAAATTAATTCGATAATTGAGTGTGGCAGGCAATGGAACTCCAAGTAATCCTATAATTTTAGAGTAAATATTAAATTTATCATAGCTTGTGGGAGCCTGAAAGCTATTGTTTGATAGTACCTTTTATCTGTATGTTGAGTAGGTTAGTAACACAGTATCAGATATAGCAACTAACTCCTTAGAAAACGTAATGGTCAGTTCATCACTTGCCAGCACTTCAATATATATGAGCTAGTCCTATTGATAAAATTCACTTTAATCATGAAGAAAATAATCGTTATTCAATATTTATAGTGAACACCCTTTCTATGCCCAAATTTATTCCAAACACCAAGGATCCAACATTAAATAAAACACAATCTGGACTGTGTGGTTGAGAGGGAGACAGAAGAAAAAAACAAAAACTGGAGGTAAATGCTACATAGTGGAAAGAAGCAAACTGGACAAAGCCACTAGAGAATAACGTGTTTGATATTGTGGGGTGGATAGAGCCTCTTGGATGAGAAAGTATTTGAACAGACACATCAATATAATAAGAGAACAAGTTCATAGATTTCTGAATAAAGAGTTCTCCAGGGAAAAGGAATAGCCAGGACAAAGACACTGACATGGAAGTCTTAATGTCATATTATTAAATTAATTATATAAATTAAATGTCTATTAATTATACAGTCCAAGTAAGAGTTTTGTGGCTGAAACAGAGTAAGGAATAAAAGGGAAAGAAGACATAGTCAGCAAGGTAAGTGGGGCCAGATAATACATAGACTTTTAAAGACCACATTAAGTCTACTGGATTTTACTGTAAGTGAAAAGGAAAGGTATATATGTGTTATAATGAGGTCAACATGATCTTGAGGCCATTTTAGAGGGATTCCTCTGAATGCTTAGATGGGAAACAAGTTGTAAAGGTAGTGAATAGCCAGGGAGACCAGTCCAGAGCCCAAGCACCAGCTCTGGTAGGAGATGACTGTGAATAATGTAATGGATTGGGGTGTGATCTATTTTGGAAATGTTTAGAAGGTGAAAATGAGAATGTATTGCACCCAGGATTCATTAAAATTGAATAAGAAGTTTTTGTTGGTTTTGTGTATATGTGCAAATTGCAAGTGCTTTAAAACATCAAAGTCTGAACTGAGGGTGTAGCTCAGTGAAAGAGCACTTCACAAGCATGTACAAGGACCTAGGTTCAATCCTAAATTCATGCAAATAAAGGGATAAGTGAAATACCAATCTCCCACCCTGGTGGAATCCCAACTCCTACCCCTATCAGTTTACATATTCTTAAAATGTACATCATATGTATTCTGTGGCGCTTGTCTTTTCTTTGAAACCCTAATATGGTTGCCTCTCCATATTTCATATTTGTGGAAATATAATTGATTCTGTCAGTCCCGTTAAAATAAACTACACTGTCTGTGCAATAAGGCAAAGAAAGAGAGAAGACATGGAGGAGGAAGGGAGGGAAGGAGAGAAGAAAGAATGGAAGGGACAGCAGGAGGAAGAAGGGAAATAAATTAGAGATTAGAAGCAAAACCACATTTATTTACAGATGACCTAATTATCTTTTTAAAAATCACACATAATCTAAAGCAAATTTATTGGAATTAATCAGTTAATTCAGCACAGTTCTAGGATATAAAAGCAGTGATAAAAAACACTTTTTTTTTTTGTACTGGGGATTGAACCCAGGGACACTTTACCACTGAGCTACATCCCCAGTTCTTTTCATTTTTTATTTTGAGACAGGGACTTACTGAATTGCTAAGAGTCTCATTAAGTTGCCAAGCTGTTTTCAAACTGTGATCCTCCTGGTTCAGTTTCTTGGGTCATTGGGATTACAGGTGCACAAGACCAGGCCTGGCAAATTGTATTTCTATATACTTGTTGACAACAGTTGAAAAATGAAAAGATAAAACAAACACTGTGAATGAATAAAAAAATGATAATACAGGAATCCATCTGACAAATGATTTGTACTAAAAATTATAAAATATTACTGAAAGAAAGTAAGGACAAACTAGTTAATAAAAAGATCTATCATATCAATGAATCAAAAAGATTCAGTGCTGTTAAGATATCAATGTTCCCCCAAATAATATATAGATTAAAAACAATTCTTTCAAAATTTAAGCAGTAAATATTGTAGAAATTTACAGTTCAATTCTAAAATTAATATGGAAATACAAAAAACCCTAGAATAATAAAAACAACTTTTAAAAAGAAGAGGGAAGTTTGATGTCTAAAACGACTAGCTTCAAGTCTTATGATAAAACAACAGAAATCAAGACACTGTGTCATCGGCATGACACTGAAATCTCTGAGAATAGAACAAAAAGAACTCAAACACATATGAACAATGGAATTTTTACAAAAAATAAAAAGAAGAAATTCAGCAGAGAAAGGATAGTGTTTTCAGCAGATGCTGCTGGAACAATAGGCTACCCATATACAAAAGATCAAAATTTGATTTTTGCTTTCTCTTTCAGCTGTACATAAAATTAAGTAAAATGAAGCCTAGATCTACATATACATGGTAAATCTTCCAGAAAAGAAAATAGAAAAAAAATATTTTAACCTTGGGTTAGTAAATATTTTATAGATAAGGAATCAAAAGAAGGATCAATAAGAAAAAGGAAACCTGTAATTGGACTTCACCTACTATAAATAGCTTCTGCTCTTTAAAAGGCACTGTTTACATTGTCATTTTATGAGAATGAAAAGCTGAGGCACAGACTTTTACAAAAGATTTACAACATGTATGTTAAAGCTCCAGAATATAAAAAAACCACTTAAAACTCAACAAGAAAACACTTAGTCCTGTTAAAATGACAATATATATGAACACCTAAGAAGATATATGGCAAACAGGTACCTGAAAAATGCTCAGTATCATTGGTCAGCAGGGTACCCTATTCCAAACTCTAAACGTGGAGAGTAACATCAGTAACATGGTGGAGTAGGCAGCTCCCTGACTATTTTATAGCATCGCATTTACAAAGTTCCATGTCCTCAGAGCCTAATGTTATGTTACTCCCCATCCAATAGCAGGTTCCATGTGTCTATACCTTAGGATTTCCTTCAGCACTTTTTTCAAGTGTAGCTCAGAACCACTGGTTTTCCTGGGGTGACTACCCTAAGTGGGATAGAGCACTAAAGCAGAGATCACAGTATTCTACCACCACACAGTTAGGAAGCTATACTCGGGGAGTGGATTAAATTTCTATTTAAAGACTAGCTTTGTATAAACATTTTCTCAAACTCTTTTTTCAAGATTCCCTCCAAGATTACCTCATAGCATTCCCAGGAGGCAACCAAGAGAAAATTGAGCAATAGCTGCATTCATGTCTGTCCTCCATTTGGGTGCAAACCATTTCCTAGATGCTGGCCCCTGTCTCACATACCAGCAAACGATGGCAAATAGATATAAGGATGAAAAAAGGAGGTGTCAGTGACCATTAGAAAAGAATAATCCTCTGATCAGCCAAAGAAAGAGAGAAAGAGGATTGCATTGAGGAAGCTTGTTCTGTGCTTTGAAATACAAATTGGAAGAGAAAAAAAAATATTTCTCAATCACTCACTGCCTTATGTCGATTCAATATATCAGAGTCTGCCTCCAAACTGGTAATATTAATTCTTTAGTGACATTTATTGTTATTTTATTTTATTCAGCATATTCATTGAGCGCCTGTTATATGCCAGAAACTATTCTCAGTAGAGCAATTAGCAAAACAGAGAAATGTTCCACATTTATGCAGACAAGTTCTAGATAGGAAAATATAGGAATAAACTAACAAAAAGCTAAACAATAATAAGCAGGATGTCAGATAATATAAATGCTATGAAGAGAAATAAAGCAGGTTGAGAGGTGGAGAGAAATATAAATGGCAAGCTACTCTTTTCCCTAGGGTAGTCAGGGAAACTGGCTTTTCCAAGATTAATGCACATTAATTATAGGAAATTTTAGCAAATAAGAATGAACAAAGTTTTAAAAATTGAAATATCTTTCATGTCATGTTGTTCTGGATCTTTCCACAGTATATTTAATTGTGTACATTGTTTTACTTTTTGAACTAATTTATACTTGCATCTTAATAAGATGATTGCATTTTTCTATTCATTGCCTTGTTACATATAGTGCCTAACTGAAGACAGAGAGCACCGTCTTGCTACATTGTTATGTTTAAACATTGACCTGTTTTGGCTAATGAAATATGAGCAAAAGAGTTCTATGCCTGTTCTGAGCAGAATGTGGAACAGCCATTGCTTGTTTCCACCACCTATTTTATATTATTCCATGATGATAAAGACATATCCCAAATATGAACTCATTTTTACAAGTGGATCCTAAAATTCAAACCATCTTGAACAGAGTCATTTTAAACACTTGCTATTCATACAGATTGTTAATGTACCATAAACTAGTTAGCACTGACTGATATATATGCATATGTGATTCAATTAAAAAATCAGGTCATGTAATGCGTAATGTTTTATGTAGTGGATTTCTCTATAATCAAATAATATGACTAGTGCTACATTTTTTACCAAATAATTTCCCTGTGATTTACATTAGAAATAATGCATGAGTTTTATGAAAATTTTCAAACTTAATTGTTTTAGTCAGCTTTTTCGTTGCTGTGACTAAAAGATCTGACCAGAACAATTGTAGAGGAGGAAAAGTTTATTTAAGGGCTCATGGTTTCAGAGGTCTTAGTCCAAGCCTGGGTCCACTGCAGGGGGTGGGGGTCACGAGGCTTGAGGTGAGGCAGAACATGGTGGAAGAGGGTGGCAGACAGAAGAACTTCATGTGATCAGGAAGGGGAATTGGGAGAGAGAGAAAGGAAGAGAAACTCCACTTGCCAGACACAAATATACCTAAAGCCATGCCCCAATTCCACCTCCTCCAGCCACACCTACCAATGTAGATAGCACTCAGTTAATCAGTATCAGGGGAATAAATCACTGATTGGGTTAAGATTCTCACAACCTAATCATTTTTCCTATGAACCTTATTGCAGTGTCTCACACATGAGCTTTTGGGAGACACCTCACACCCAAACCATAACATTAACAGAAGTGAATGAAATATCTTGCACTTCCCTATACTTGCCCAATCCCAGAGAGTCCCACAGATCATATTGACAATTTATAGTGTGTGTTTCTGTCATTGTAAGAGCTTCTGCCCTCTCCCTGTTCCTTCTTTCATATGTGATAGTGGAAGCAACTTTGACTCCATTTTGTTTTATGACTTCATCCTGTAAAACAACCATGCCAAGTAGAAGAGTCATGACTGGAGCAAGATGTTCTTTTCCTTTTGCTATAGAAACCTTTAAGAACACGGAACTACCTAATGGGGTATTGTTTCTGTAACTAGGGTAACGGGAGCTCTGTTTCTGTAACTGGGGTGACTGGGCTGTGATTGGTTAGGCTTCCCTCCGCTTGACTGCACTGTCCCGCTGCTTCTGTAACCTAGCTTGCTTGCATTGGCTAGACCCCTCCGCCCCCCCCAACATCCCTTTTGCGGTTTTCAGGCTTATAAGGAGTGCCCTTGCAATTGTTCGAGGCTGATCAGAGGAACAGCTTTATGTTCTGGTCAGCCGCCACCGGTGTGCTTCAATAAAGGCTTGATTCCATTATACATGAGTGGTCTCGAAGTCAGTTTATGAAACCCTGGGACAAAGCTTTAACTATAACACATATATGCACATACACATTAAAAAAAAACTGTATAATGGGGTCATATATAATACTTTAGGAGTTATGTCCCTGTATCTATGTGTTTATGTTGCTTCATATCATGGCCATCTTTCCAAGTAAGTATTAGTGTAAAAGAATGAATTTATTTTGATTATGATTTATTGTTCCATGGTCTGATTATAATATTATTTCATTAATCATATAAGGTATATATAAATTTTGTGATTACAAAAAAATATGAAAAATATATTTTTATTCATACTATTTACTAGTATAGGAGACCTTCCTAGAAATAGACAAGAAATATATCTTTCTAAAATATTATTCAATTCTATATATAATTTATTTAAAATGCCACATAAATGACCATTACTTGCCTTTATGAAACTTTCCTCAGCATTATTAATGTTTATTAGAAAACTACAATGAACATTCTTGTATTTATTATTTCTTAATTTTAACATGAAGTCAGCTGACAGCAATGAAAAATTTTAGAATCATGATAAGCATTATCAGGACTTATGTAGTAAGTCATTTCCATCAGCATTGAACTAGAAGAGTCATTTCTTTAAATACCCATCAACACTATTAATGCATGGGATTTATTTTTACTTTTGTCACTAGCATAGTTATGTCATATGTATTTAAAATATAGGTGACATAAATTTTTGACAGTTGAATAAATGATATAATAAGCTTCTGTACTGTATTAGTTCTCTATTAGCATGACCCAACTCTCTGTCTATCCCTGTTTTTTGCTATTTATTTATTTATTTTTAAATATATTTATTCTTAAGTTTTAGGCGGACACTATATCTTACATTTATGTGGTGCTGAGGTGCCAAGGTCTCGGTTTGGCACAGAATCACGAGCCACCACACACCTTGTAGATTCAAACAGCAATCCTTTATTCCCGAACTCACACCGGCCTCTACACAAACAGGTTCTGGGGAAATCCCAGTTCTGCCAGCCCAATTCACCTACTCCATGAGGCTTTTTTCAAATCCCATTTGAATCTCACAAGAACTCAACCGGAACAAGCAGCAGGAACACCCTAATCCCAGCAGCAATAATCTTCAACCTCCAACTTCCCTAAAACCCCTATTGTCTTAAACTGGGAACGCCTTAAACTCAAGGAGCAGGAAACTTCCTCAAACCTGATCAGCTCTAAACCCTGATCCGCCCTGGTCTTTGAGCAAGGTCACCTTACTAAAGCATACATGCAATGTCCCATTGAATGTCCTCTAAGCAGCATGGGGTATGCTGGCAAGGAGATTTTGATGCGTCATTCCTACTTGGCAATGGCCCTCAGCACTGAGGATTGAACCCAGTGCCTTGTGCATGCTAGGTGAGCACTCTACCACTGAGCCACAGCCCCAGCCCTTTTGCTGCTATTTAGCATTGAGAATTTCAAGGCTTGTGTAAAAGGGAAGAAAAATAAATTCACACAGGTAAATAATATTTGAAATTCTATTGTTATGGGATATATTTACATTTTTAATAATATACTTAGTTCACTCAAAATTCCAAAATTTGGTTCTATTGATAATTAAGCTTATATTTATGGGTACCTTAATAGTTTGTCTGGATTACCATATTGCCCTTTTTCATCATTCTGATAGTAATAAGACAAATAAATGTGATAAAAATTAGTTTCCATGACAGTTTAAAATTATAGTTATAAGTTCTATCCTATTAAAAGTACGAGTCTCATTTCCAGAGTTTTTTCCTGAAGTCATCTATCTTTAGGACTTTTGCTTACATGACTATAGTTTCCATAAGACTTTTATGTAATTAAATAAAACAATTTTTTTCAAATGATTACGATTTTCAAGTGGCCCACTATCATTTTATTATTATTGCTGTATCACATTTTAAATATGAACCTATTTAATTTATTGACTTATATTTCCATTAATGTTCACTAGCCTATGTTACAACCTAATACCAGTAAATATTTAGTATTATGATGCTTAAGGACCTCATTTTCTATTCAGTGCAATGAATTTCTTATTCTTACCAAAAGTGTATCTGATTTTGCTTCCCTTCTTTACATAATTTGCTTTTAGGAAGACATGTTATCTCTGTTGCTAATGTACTCATTCATTACACTTTGGAAGAGCATACATATTTAAAAAAATTATTCCTTTGTCTTATAGGAAAACAGTGCCTCTCACAAAAACCCAGGTTTATTAGTTTCCTAATATTGCTGCAACAAATTGCCACAGACTAAGTGGCTGAAAAACCACAGAAACTTCAGTCAAGACTTCTGAAAACTAAAAGGTATCAGCAGTATCCTGCTTTTTCTAAAGGCTCTCAGGCAGAATCTATTCCATGTGTTTCTTTAGCTTCTGGCAGCAATCCCTGGTGCTGTTTAGCTTGTGGATGAATTATTTGGATCTCTGCTTATGTTGTCACATGGTGTTCTACCATGGTCTCCTCTTCCTCTTCTCTTTTTATAAGGACACCAGCCAAAGGAGATTAAGGCTCACATTAATTCAATGTGAACTCCTCTTAACTTGATTACACCTGTAAAGACCCTATTTTCAAATGAGGTCACATTCACAGGTATCAAGCAGGAGTTATTCCACATGTATCTTAGGAGGATACAATTCAATCTATAACACCAGGTGTTGTACCACAGTCTTCCTACTTTTCTCACACAGTGAGGGTCTAATTTGAAACATTGAAATGTCACCATGTAGCTTAAGTTTCCGATCAACTAGACTTCTCATGCTGTGAGGTGATTATTCATTCACACTGTTTTTTTGTTTGTTTATTTAAGTGTAGACATACATGGTTTTTGCTGTCAGTGAGCCAAAATAGTAAAGAAAACAATAAATGGAGGTATGCTAGTCTGCTTCATGTATCATGCATAAAACTGTCTGGTAAATTCTGAATCCAAATTTTTTGCTTTAGTATTAGCAACTAAAAGCAAAATAAACATGGTTTAATTTGCTGTCAGATTGTTATGTTTGTGACATAAGAACATTAGAAAAATGTCACTGGAAAGCATAAACTAAGAAAATTTAATCTGAAATTCATCCATGCAGTCTTAGGAGAAACATTTTTTCAAACAATAGATATATTTTATTGCTGCTTTTAATATTCACTACATTTTTCAGCAGTCTTTGCATATAAATATTAAAGGTATATTAAATAGTAATTTATATGCAAATACATGGATATTAAATATCACATGATTGTAACACTATTAGTATTGTTTTGAAGGCTACAGGAAAAACTAATCTGGGCCCTCCTAACTCATAGCTTTTTTTTTTTTTTTTTTACAGCAAGGGTCCAGCTTAATTTTACCTTTCCTTTATGAGAAAATAATTTGCTAAACATATTTATCTTGTAAAGAAATTGCCCTGCTTATATGACAAATTATATACATATTTCTTGTAGCCTGGAAATATTTATATATGAATAATTGATATAGTAATTATAAATCATTTTTATCCATTAGTTTAATGAAATTTTATGTTTTCCTTCTGTAGGAGATTCTCTAGTTCAAAGCTGACTCTAGTATGATAAAAGAAGTTATCAAGGCTAGAATCATTCTAAATGGAGAAAAATTGAAGGCATTCCCTCTAAAATCTGGAACAAGACAGGGATGCCCTCTCTCACCACTTCTATTCAATACAGTTCTCTAAATACTGGCCAGAGCAATTAGACAGACGAAAGAAATTAAAGGCATAAAGATAGAAAAGAACTTAAATTATCGCTATTTGCGGATGACATGATCTTTTACCTAGAAGACCCAAAAGGATCTACAAAGTAACTTCTAGAGCTAATAAATGAATTCAGCAAAGTGGCAGGATATAAAATCAACATGCATAAATCAAAAGCATTCCTGTATATCAGCGACAAATGAAATGGAAATGAGGAAAACCACCCCATTCACAATATCCTCAAAAAAAATAAAATACTTGGGAATCAACCTAACAAAAGAAGTGAAAGATTTATACAATGATGTTAAGGTCTGTAAACAAGTCTGGATGGTGCCTGGCAAAATGCCAGAGAGAGTGGTTTGTGAAGTAAGACCAGGGAGCCATTAATTGTGGAAATTCCTTATTGGTTGACTGCTGTATCGAGTTTATGTTAATTAGATAAGCTGTGTGAAATATGTAAATACTGCTCCTGTCCTACAATAAATGGCTCCCACTCCTGCTGTATCAATGTACACTAGTTGTTCGTCACCTCCCAGTTATTCTGCTGCAGCAGGACTGCAGCACAATGAAAACTACAGAACCCTAAAGAGAGAGATAGAAGAAGATCTTAGAATATGGGAAAATGTACCTTGTTCATGGATAGGCAGAACTAACATCATCAAAATGTCAATATTACCAAAAGTTCTCTATAGGTTTAATGCAATGCCAATCAAAATCCCAATGGCATTTTTTGTAGAAATAGATAAAGCAATCATGAAATTCATATGGAAAAATAAAAGACCCAGAATAGCAAAAGCAATTCTAAGCAGGAAGAGTGAATCAGGTGGTATAGGGATACCAGACTTCAAACTATACTACAGAGCAATAGTAACAAAAACAGCATGGTACTGGTACCAAAACAGGTGGGTGGATCAATGGTACAGAATAGAGGACACAGAGAACAATCCACAAAATTACAACTATCTTATTTTTGACAAAGAGGCTAAAAGCATGCAATGGAGGAAGAGTCTTTAACAACTGGTGCTGGGAAAACTGGAAATCCATATGCAACAGAATGAATCTGAATCCCTTTCTCTCGCCATGCACAAAGTTAACTCAAAATGGATCAAGGAGTTGATATCAAAATGGAGACTCTGCATCTAATAGAAGAAAAAGTTGGCTCCAATCTACATACTGTGGGGTCAGGCTCCAAATTCCTTAATAGGGCACCCATAGCACAAGAGCTAAAAACAAGAATCAGCAAATAGGACTTACTCAAACTAAAAAGTTTTTTTTTTTTTTTTTTTTTTCTCAGCAAGAGAAACAATAAGAGAGGTAAATAGGGAGCCTACATCCTGGGAACAAATTTTTACTCCTCACACTTCAGATAGAGCCCTGATATCCAGAGTATACAAAGAACTTAAAAAATTAAAAATAAGAAAACAAATAACCCAATCAACAAATGGGCCAAGGACCTAAACAAATACTTCTAAGAGAAGGACATACAATCAATCAACAAGTACATGAAAAAATGCTCACCATCTCTAGCAGTCAGAGAAATGCAAATCAAAACCACCCTAAGATACCATCTCACTCCAGTAAGATTGGCAGCCATTATGAAGTAAAACAACAACAAGTGCTGGTGAGGATGTGGGAAAAAGGGTACACTTATACATTGCTGGTGGGACTGCAAATTGGTGTGGCCAATTTGGAAAGCAGTATGGAGATTCCTTGGAAAGCTGGGAATGGAACCACCATTTGACCCAGCTATTGCCCTTCTCGGACTATTCCCTGAAGACCCTAAAAGAGCATACTATAGGGGTACTGCCACATCGATGTTCATAGCAGCACAATTCACAATAGCTAGACTGTGGAACCAATCTAGATGCCCTTCAATAGATTGCTGAGGGCCATTACCAAGTAGGAATGACGCATCGAAATTTCCTTGCCAAGCGTACCCCATGCTGCTTAGAGGACATTTGATGGAACATTGCATGCATGCTTTAATAAGGTGACCTTGCTCAAGGACCAAGGCGGATTCGGGTTTAGAGCTGATCAGGTTTGAGGAAGTAACCGGCTCCTTGAGTTTAAGGTGTTGCCAGTTTAAGATAATGGGTTTTAGGGAAGTTGGCTGTTGAAGATTATTGCTGGGATTAGGGTGTTCCTGCTGCTTGTTCCCATTGAGTTCTCGTGAGATTAAAACGGGATTTGGAGAGAGCCTCGTGGAGTAGGTGAATTGTGCGGGAGACGGCAGAACACGTTTGCCCCTGGACCTGTGTGGAGGTGGTGTGAGAGCGGGAATAAAGAATTGCTGTTTGAACCTACAAAGCTGTGAGTGCCTCGTGATTCTGGTGCCAAGCCGAGACATTGGCCCTTGGCAATAGATGAATGGATTAAAAAATGTGGCATTTATACACAATGGAGTATTACTCAGCACTAAAAAAATGACAAAATCATGGCATTTACAGGGAAATGGATGGCACTAGAGCAGATTATGCTAAGTGAAGCTAGCCAATCCCTAAAAAAACAAATGCCAAATGTCTTCTTTGATATAAGGAGAGTAACTAAGAACAGAGCAGGGACGAAGAGCATGAGAAGAAGATTAACATTAATCAGGGACGAGAGGTGGGAGGGAAAGGGAGAGAGAAGGGAAACTGCATGGAAATGGAAGAAGACCCTCAGGGTTATACAAAGTTACATACAAGAGGAAGTGAGGGGAATGGGGAAAAAACAAGGGGGAGAAATGAATTACAGTAGATGGGGTAGAGAGAGAAGATGGGAGGGGAGGGGAGGAGGGATGGTAGAGGATAGGAAAGGCAGCAGAATACAACAGACACTAGTATGGCAGTATGTAAAAATGGGGATGTATAACCAATGTGATTCTGCAATCTGTATATGGGGTAAAAATGGGAGTTCATAACCCTCTTGAATCAAATGTATGAAATATGATATGTCAAGAGCTTTGTAATGTTTTGAACAACTAATAATAAAAAAAGAAAATAAAGAAGTTATCAAAATGCATTTTTATATAAGAAAAAGCTTTTTAATAGTTTTTCTTATTCAAATAGGCATGCCTTTTTATTTAAATGATTAAACTTAGTTAAGCCTCATTAAATGAGGGTTAGCATCTTTAGCTCTTATAAACCAAGTTTGAGGATAACCATATTTTAAAAAATTCTTGTTATGCTTTTAGGCTCAAAAGACTAGATAAGACTGGTTAAGTATCAAAAGCTAATTTCTTTACCAGGTATTTTTCCTGATTGCTAATTTGTTCACGTTTTGAGATGAAAGGTGGGTTGATAGTAAGTTTGATTGTTTCTATAATTGAGTGAATAACAAAACTGAGAAAATCAAGAAGTCTTCTTTGTACAGTGTGGCACTGCATACAATTTCATTTGTTATTATGAAAATAATGAGGTAAGCGCACCAGATAGAATTTTTTTGGAACTGAGAAAATAACTGAAATTGCATATGACTAACATTGCTCAATAAGATTTAGGAGACTAGGGATGGTCTGGCTGGAATCTATTACTGAAATTTACATAGGAAAAATGTTAAGACAGTCTGACTTTCTAATGTAAGTTCACAAGGAGTCTAACAGCCAGTGGTGGTTATTGAGAGCAATGAAGAGAATTCATAGCCCCAATTGCTAGAATAAAAATTCAGTATGTGGTTTAAGTATTTTGGAGAGAAGCAGATAGATCACAGACCTGAGGCACAGACAATTCCACTAATACAGAGTTACTGTTTCACTCACTCCTTAATTATTTCCTCACTTGTACATACAGTTGCTTCAAGCCAACAGATTCTCACAGAGACTTAAAGGATTCAATTTGGAGAAAATATTGACAACCAGCACCACACTAGATCAGTCAAGTGTCAGAATGTCATTTTATGTCCCCCTAACATAATTATATTTCTAATATGGTTGCAGTGTCACAAATTCCTCATTTTATATGTTATAAAGTTGGCTAAATGTCTGTTACCTGTATGAAAATACTTAGCCCTCCAAGTTTTTAATGTGTTTACCTTGATATTGGCATAAGAAGTGCCTATTCCATTAGTATTTATGTATCAATAAGGATTACAAAGACTGTGGCATGGTATAACTTCTGAAAACCCCAAAGTATGGAAGGAGAAGTTTTTGAATACCCAACTCAAAACCAAAGGTAGGGGTGGAGGAATTAGAAAACCCTCTATGAAGCTCCAAAATGCCCCTCATCCACAAGATAGATGAAACAGTCTGCTTATAAGGGTCACAAAGCTACAGAATCAATTCAAGGTAGAATTCTACAAGTTTCTTGATGAATATTAATATAAAATGCAAAAGTTGGAACTCAAAATACAAGGTCACTTTTTACCAAGTAAGACTGAGATAAAATGGATAATGTTAAATCCCCAAATTACCCTAAACTTTTTATATAAAAGTACTGCATCATAACTGAGAGAACCAGGCTTGCTCACTATTAAAACTTCTACCTTGGACAGGGACCCCAGGAGATAATAATTCTCCTAAAGACTCAACTTTACAACGTTTGTGGCCTCAGGCCCAAAGCAAAAGATTTTTATCTTACAATAGTCCCAAAGGGAGAGAAAAGACCTACTCTGGGAAAAGATACTCAGAAGAGTTGCAGAATTGCGGTAATGTAAACATTAGCAAAGTAAACATGCCTGAGGAAAGAAAGGGAAATACACAGACATTCCAGGAGTTACTGTAGATTGGCTCTGAACTGAAGATAATTCTTAGAGCCCCAGAACTACACTAGGATTCACTAGTTAAAATCAGTAAATGGCATTGGAGGTAAGTTAAAAGGTGGATATGTGGTCTGAGTTCTCATCGGACTTCCATTGGAAATGTGGCCATAAACTGTGGTACTTTCCTTGATTCTTAGAACATATTCTTAATGACCAAAAGAATCTCTAGGTTCATTCCTGTGAAACGTGATCCATTATGGTGGGTGCCTCGAGTGGAAACATTACATCACACCTGCAGCAATACTTGAAGTGATACTCTATTCCAAGGGATTGAGTGATCAATGTCGTTATCAAATACGTAGAAAACTCAGGGGTGAGGATTCTTACTGCACCCTTCATTAATTTATTTTTTGGTTGCTACAAAAGTCAGACAGGCTTTGTAAAATGAATGATTGTACATGGTTATAAACCTAATCAGGTGATGGTTACCAATCAAACAGAGATGGAGAAACAGAGATTTTCATGAAAAAAAATCAATATATCTTTATGTACCTATGTTGCTTTCTCTAGAATTTCTGTCAACAAAGATAATCATTCTTGGAATTTACAGAATGCCTTGACTGTCATGTCAGTCAGCTTCTCTGCTCCTTGCCATCACAGTCCAGAGGGACTTTGATAGTTCTCTTATTTCTCAAATATCAGTCTGATTCGTTTTATTGATGATTCTGTGGGCCTGGTAATAGGATGCAGCAAACTCTAGCTGACTTAGTAATGCATAAATATGCAAGAAAATGTGCGATGAACCTTGTAACCATTAAGGGTTCTGCCATACCTGTGCAGTTTATAGAGAGGAAAAAGGAGCATGTTGAGATATCCTTCCTCATGTGAGAGGTAATTTGCACTGAAGGACTTAGGCATCCAGAGCAAGATGGCAAGTGAGGAAGTTGGGGAAAGGGCCAGAACAAAGGAGGATGGAGAGGGTCTTCTACTGAGCTCAACTTCCTGGTTGATGAAAAGTTCTTGTGGACACAAATGAGGGACCCAGTCAGACACTTCCATGCATATGCTCCTAAGCCGGAGACCCAATAGAAAAACTAAGACAGATGTGTGGAAAAAGAAGGCACCAATCAATAATAGTGAGGAGAGCATGGAAAGAGGAAGAGATAAGGAAAGGAGGAAATGACAGAGATCATAATTCCCCCACCAGATTCCCAGCTCTCAGACTCCTTCTCTTCAGAGAAGTCTCTCTGTCACTTTGGCAATAGATCTGCTGCTTGCTTGCTGTCTGTGTCCTGCTCTTCAATTCTTTGCTGAATGTAGACAACAAATCTAGCACTTACAGAAGCAAAGAGCAGCATAACCTACAAGGAAAGGAGCATTTTTTTATTATAATCAGAGAAAACTCTCCCATACTTGTATCCACTTTTCTGACCCTTTTGCCTCTTGGTTTGCCTGCGTTGTAAATGGAGAAAGGATTTCATAGCCAGATAACCATGTGAATCGCTCTGCTAGTCAGGCCTTATTACTTACCATGAAAGTGGCAGCAGCAAAAGTGTTGTATGGAATATCTGGTAAGTTATAAAGGAATCATAAGACAAGGATTCGGACTAAGGACATGCCTTTTCTGCAGAGTTCTTGGATAGCTCCTACAGCTTTGTAGAGGCTGGTTATGAAAACTGTTCAACTCAAAGTAGCTGTCCTTCATGACCTGGGACATTAGCAAGAGCATTTCAGGTTTAAAAGAAAAATATTTGTTAAAAGAGTGTGACTTTTTATCATTTTTTGGACATTTTATTTCTCTTTTACAACATCTTTTTTTCTGATTGATACATTTCCTTAGTTGAAAGGAAGCAAGGTAAAAGGAAGCCATTTAAAAATTTAATCTTCTGAATAATGGACAATAAATATTAAATATTGATTCATATTTAGTAAGATATATCCACCAAATAAAAGGTGTTGATTCAGAAAAATATCTTTGGGTTCCACCAAGTTATATGCATCCTTTCATCTATATTGAAGAATATTTACATATACAGAATTACCTTATCTTGGATTTTCAGGTATTCCTTCTTTATTCACTCATTGATAAATTAATAGATATGGATAGAAATAGAAGTCAGAATCATAAGCATTGCAGTGAGTTTTCAAGCAATCTCCATGACAGTGGATATACATTGGCCTGGGACATGCTTCTGCTCTAATAGATTCAATGTCTTCATCTCTAAATAGGGGTAACAAGATAACAATGTAAACTGAATTAATATTAGCATTAATTATCCATATTTTTCATGAATTTTATCCAATTAAATGATTTTTTTCTTAAAAATTGAACAAAGGTATAATTGTGTTTATTTTCTTTATGGTGAGTAACTGGATTAATGAAGCCTAACAAATTTTAAAAATATTTAAAGCTATGTAATGGACTCCATATTGATTTAACAACCCAAGTGCTCTATCAGCCATGAAGAAAAGATGTTACAGGATCCCAGGTTAATTAGCTTTTGATACTTAACCAGTCTTATCTAGTCTTTTGAGCCTAAAAGCATAACAAGAATTTTATAAAATATGGTTATCCTCAAACTTGGTTTATAAGAGCTAAAGATGCTAACCCTCATTTAATGAGGCTTAACTAAGTTTAATGGAGCTTGAAAATTTTAATGAAATTTAAGTTTTAATGAGACTTAAGACCACTTTGATTTCAGATTATGAGGATTTTCCTTAATAACTGAAAAATATCTTAATTCCTGAAGCAATTATGAGTATATTGAAATATGATAAATAAAGCTGATTTCTAAAAGATACATTTTATTTTTCTTTTTTGAACTGGAGGGAAAGAAAAAATCAGGGTAACAAAATTGTGAGTTTTCCAACCCAAAAGCAAGTAATCTAATAGGTTTTTAGAATTGAAAGGGACCTTTTATTCCTCATGATCCTATCTTCCACCCAAGACAGGATCCTTCTCTAAAGGATTTCTGAAATACTGTCATTTAACCCCAGACCACAAGTTCTCTTGGCTTTCATGTTTCTAAAATACTTATTTAACCATATCTCTGGATAGTGTTTTATTGGATACAGAATTCTAGGTTTGTAGTGGCTCTATTTTTGGTGGTGGGAGTGTTTTGACTTTTTGTGCTTAACCACTTTTAATGTGACACATTTCTGTCATGGCTTACCTCTAATGAGAATCAGCCACCCTGTTTAACTTTGTTTCCCTGTATTAATGTGATTCTTTCTATGAATGCATTTAGAATTTGTCATGGATTTTCAGCAGTGTGACTACAATGTGTCTATGAGTGCTTCTCTTGCTTTTATTCTTTTTGAAATTTGCTAAGACTGTTCACTTCATAGATTAATTTATTTCAAGAAATTTGGAAAATAACCATTATTTTTTTTAAAGAGTTCCTGTCTATTTTACCATATCGCAGCACAGGAACTCCAATAGTAGACTACTTGTCTCTTGATTATTTCATCTTGTTTTGTTCTGTTACTTCTCAGCCCTAACTTCATGGCTCTATTCTTAGCAACACTGGCAATGGTGGTGGGATAGTAAAGACAATCAATAGACCAAGCACATTATTCTCTCTTTTGAGTCTTTGCAAGACGACAATCATTTCTGCCTGCCCACACCTTGACCAATAGCTTTTCTGGATATGCCTCCCCAAGTCCTTTGCTAATGATGTGTGTCAAGATTTCTTCTCTCTCTGGGTAGACCACACCCAGTGAAAGTCCTCAGGGCTACTCTGGGGTTTGCTGCTTCCATATGAAACATTCCTCTCTCTGGGAATCAGCTCATCAAGACAGTTTTACTTCCACTGTTCTTCAATAATGCCAAGGATTTGTATGATTTTATATTTTGTATGGGATTCCCTTTGTATTACTACAGGAATGAAAGCTGTCCATATATTTTTGCATCCTAAACAGAACTGAAACCCCCATTACCTGATGTTGCTAAAATCAAATCCCTAGATATACTGATATTCTGATATTGCTCCAATCAAATTGCTGGAAATATTTTGTGTTACTTTTTTTTTTCCTGTATGAGGGAATTCAACACAGGGACTTAAGGATACTAGGCAACCATTGAGCTTTACCCCCAACCCCTTTATGTTACCTGTACTTAACTACTCTTCAGGGATTAAAGCCAGGGGCGCTTTACCACTGAGCCACATCCGCAGTCCTTTTTTGAATCTTATTTAGAGACAGGGTCTCACTGAGTTGCTTAGGGTCTCGCTAAATTGCTGAGACTGTCTTTGAACTGACAATCCTCCTGCCTCAGTCTCCCAAGCCACTGGGGTTACAGGCATGAGCCACTGCACTCAGAATTTGACTACTCTTACTTAGATAGGTTTAGATTATTGTAACAGAGATCCAACAATCATATTTTGGCTTACTGCTATGATGATTTATTAATTAAATCAATTTTTAAGAAAGAAAGTATACTTTTCAAAAGATGTTCTTCATAAATTCAGAGACTAGTTTTTCTCCTAAAAAACTTTAAAGTAATTGATTTAATTAATTCACATGTACTGCCAAAAACTGAATTCGTGATCTTCAATCTACTTTTATTTTCTTTTTAAATAAAGTCAATATTTAACAATGATAGGTCTTCTAGTATACTGCCTGGTGTCCATTTCATCCAAAAAATTATTAATAATGATATTACAGGCAAATTTTTAGTACCTAGTATATTTCAGTATTCTTTAATGTAATTATCTTAATACTACAAATGTGTTCAAACTTCTCTCTGTGGAAGCAAAACAAAGTAGTACTTAGTTGCTATCTCTGTTCCTTGTTCCCCTCTTCTTTATTTTATTTCATAGGTTTACATCATATTTTCCAAGTAGAAATTCTTTCTTGTTCTTCATGTTTTGCCTAAGCCGTAAAAACATTCATGTTCTAATATTTTATTTCTTGTTGGTCTACAAATTTTCACTATACATTTGCAGGATCTTTTTTATTTTATAATGTTTATAATGATTATCTGATGTTTCTCAAATAATTTGTAAATGCACATTAATTGTTCGTGCATTTAAAACCCAACACATAATCACAGATATTTTTCTTAGTTGAAGTCTTTTGGATAAGAAACAACCAAACTTTATATTTTTAAATTTTATTTTATATTTGAACCAGGTTAACATGTGAAAATAACTGTATGATCTTATGTGCTTTTAAAATTAAATTTTAATCTTTCTGCAACATTATTGATTCACCTATCAACTATACCTTTTGTCTTTCCTAGGAACAAGTAATTCTGGAATTCTAAGCCAGGGTTCTGAAAACTAAGTTCTATTCTTTGGTTATTGTATCTCTTTATTTCATCTTCTAAAGGTGATACCTTTCTCCATATTAGGGATAAAAATATTCATTATATTTTCTTTGTCCTTGATTATAACCTGTGATAATGTAAATGGTAACTTTTGTAGCTGTGTTGAGCAGAATTTCCTCAGGCAAATTCAGCATTCATCGACTCAGACCTTGACCAAATGTATTAAAAATATTTTATTTACCTCACCATTTTTTTTTACTGCATTAGTATCCTAGTAACACTTGTCAAAATAAAACATGGCTATTAAAACATAAGTTTTTTTTCCCTTTCTTTTGACACTTTCAAAAAGAATACCAAGAAATGAAACATTTAGATTAGAGAAAGAGATAACAAATGAGTAAGTTACCAAAGTACCATTTTGATCTGATCTAATTGCAGAGCCCCCAAACAAGTCATCAAAACTAAGCCTGACATTTCCCTTTTATTCACTTGAGCAGAGTTATATTTCAAACAATGTTTATTTTCTCCATGATTTTGCCTCTTCTGCTTTTTGTATACTCTTAGGAACCCTCTCAGCCAGAGAAAATTGACAAGTGAGTGAGGTAATTATAGGTAACTATAGGTACTATAGTCATTTAAATTTCTCTTTTATTTCTTAAAAATTTATTAAAAGTATCTTTTATTTGTTTGAAATTATTTTCTTTCTCTGATTTTAATATTGGATAATTTCTACTTCCATGTATTCAAACTTGTTAAATCGTTTTTTTTTTCTTCTGCATCTAATTTTCTAATTTTTTCTAGAAAATTTTTCACTTCTGTTTTTCAATTTTGGGGTTGGAAGAATAGCTCAATGGTAGAGTACCAGCCTAGCATGTGTAAGGCCCCAGTTTTGATCCTCAACAATGCAAAAAAAAAGGTCAATAAATTATAAGTGTGTGTGTGTGTGTGTGTGTGTGTTTTCTATACATATTATACCTAGAAAATGTTTAGGAGTTTTAAAAATAGATACCTATCTCTACTAACATTGTCAATTTGTGTTGTCTAATCTACATTCTAGACTAGATTCCTGGTCTTTTAGACTGGGTACCAGGCAATGTAAATTTTACCTCTAGTTATTAATATTACCCTATTTGTTCTTGAATTTTTTTTTTTGGAAACTTTTCTAACTCTTTGGTTTCAAAGCTTTCCTTTAGACTTTACTTTCTGAGACTAAAGAAGCTTTAATATAATTTCCTCTACTACGTAGATAATATTCTAATGTAACATGAAATATGAAGTTCCCCGAATTGTAGGAAAAAAAAAAAAACTTTTCCATGTCTTATGCAAGATCTCTTGATTATTCCATCTATTTCTTTAAAATAATACTTTTTCTGGTCTTGGGTATTTTCTACTCAGCTGAACACTTCCATGGGACTCGCTGAAAATCTCCAGAGCACTCTTTCTGTATAGCTCTTGTCTTTCTCCAGATATATGCTTCCTGATACATCGACACCAAGGCCTCCCCAGGCTGTGAGCTTTCTCTCCTCAACAAAGAAATTTCCAGGATCCTTGAGTTTCTCCTAGCTGGACTTCATCTTTTAACACTGCCTTTGTTGCTTTCATATGAATATGTAAATTTCATTACTCCATTCTATCATGGCTTGCAGAGATTGCCTCTTGTGAATTAGTATTTTTTTTTTTAATTCTCATCGTACATTTACCATGTTTGATCATGTTTAAAGTACAAAATGAACTAGGTATTGAATAGAACACAGGCTTAATGTTTTATAAATATAATGATATTTCACTCTGAGCTTAACAACCATATAATTAATACCTATTATGTGAGGCAGCAAACAGTAGTAAGACAACTTTTGCATGGTCTTTGTCATTTCCAATTATTTAACATTTCTTTTCCCCAGGAATTGAACTCAGGGGTACTCAACCACTGAGTCACATCCCCAGTCCTATTTTGTTTTTTATTTAGAGACAGGGTCTCAATGAGTTACTTAGCACCTCGCTTTTGCTGAGACTGACTTTGAATTTGCAATCCTCCTGCTTCAGCCTCCCAAACCACTGGGATTGCAGGCCTGGCTTAAAATTTTGAGAGAAAGTTTTCATGTTTTTCAGAGAGTAAATTTTAATGAAGTTTTTTTTTAGTAATTTTTTAATCTTTATTTTTTAGTTGTAGTTGGACACAATACCTTTATTTTGTTTATTTATTTTTATGTGGTGCTGAGTATGGAAACCAGGGTCTTGCACATGCTAGTGAGTGCTCTACTGCTAAGCCACAACCTCAGGCCTGAATGAAGTTTTAAATATATTAATAGAGCACCATTTAAATGGTGGTCAAAGAACTTTGATCTAACCCTAATTGAAAAATAAAATTCACTTGCTTTGCTCTTTACTTTTCTTGTTTTAGGTTTTAAATCTTCTAAGTATGTATGAATTTCAGAGTATGAGACAATGGCAAAATGATATATATTTTAAATACAACATATAAAGTAAAATATAAGCCAAATTAATATTCTGAAATTTAGTCTTTTAGAAAACTGAATCAGAAGTCCATGTTTCACATACAGTGAGGAATAATATTAATTTTTTGAAGTAAGAAGACATAAGATCATTCTAAGTTTGATGATATGAATTTAATTTATATGCCTGCCACACCATCAGCTGTCTTTTAAGTGATAGATTCTTTCAAATATTAGAAACAAAATTCATCCATAATTATGAAAAGACAGAATGATGTTTTTATTATGTTTTCACTTTTCAGGCATAGTTCTTAAATAGAAACAATCTATTTTAAGGGAGAAGAACTTAGATATCATCATAATGTTTATAAGATTACATACTAATTAATTACTTTATATTCTAATAGTACAACTCTGTCTAATTTGTCATATAATAAAGTTCTAGAATTCTCTCTTATGCCTCTCTTTTCAAAATAATAAATCTCAAAAGTAAACTAAATTGTCTATGATTTTTAACACCATAACTTTCAAACTGTTATTTCATGTTGTTATATACATATAATATGCAAGAAATCAAAGAACAAATATTAATGGGCCTGACCAGTAAAAATAATTCTTAAAATTTTTAAAAAAATAAGTCATAGAAATCAAAACCTAATGCTATAACAAAGATATTATAAAGGGTTAGCAACCCTTTCTGTTTTTTCCCACCACTTTCTGCCTTTTGGATAGTGACTGAACCATTTAAAGAGAAACAGTGTAGATCCCCATACCATTTTTGAAAATCATAAACACAACATGACTTAGGGCTAGAAGTAGTCTGGTGCGCTTAGTGCCAGGATAGTATGATATAGCTCTCTGGATATAAAGTAGTGTTTCTAGCCTTCCTAAATCCTTTAGCATAATGTAAACAAAAATATCATTTAAGTGAGTAATTCATTTGTCTAATATGTCTCAGTTTCCAGATTCTACTTATTTCAATTTTTGTGCATTTTGTTTTGTTTGATTTTTAAACGTCCCCTTGTAACCATGATATGGGAATACAAATCTTAGGAATGATCTTTAAAATAATCATTTGGATATAAATCTCTCTGAAATATCTAAAAACAAATAATGCATGTAAGAACAATATTGTCCTGGGATAAAATATTTAATCACCTACTATGCTTGATCTCAAATGCATTGGAAGATTCTGCTTTTAAGAAAAAGAGGGGAAAACCCCTTTATTCATTGGCTTATTCTTAGTATTCCACATTTAAAACCTGTCATTTGACTCAAAGTTTTATCCTTGCTTAAACACAAGTATTCCTGGTAGAAGTAAGAAATTCAACTTCTACTTCTTATTTATGCCTTCACACAAATCATTTGTAAATTCTTGGATAAAATAGAGGCAGTATAGAATTTGAAAGCACTGAATAACTGAAAATTTTGATGAAGGGATGTCTTTTAAAATGGAAAGAATAAGAAATGCAAAAGTTGAGAGTGACAACAAATGCCACTAATGTGTATACTTGCCAATTATGTATTTTTGCACTGTGTGTTACTTACTAGTATCACATATTTAAAAATGCTATTCAAATACAAGTAACCACTAGCTCCCAAAATGTCTATTATAATTTAAATGTAATTATAATTTGTATTTTACTTTTTCAATTTTATAATATATTAATTACTTATATTATTTGTTGGAATTTTTAAAGTAATAAAAATATTATATAAATAGTGTATAAAAATATAATATAAAACAAATACTGAAATCCTAATAACAAATGTCAAGATTTCCACATGGTGAGTAAAGATACCCACAAATTTCTCTTATTTGTAGAAGGAAACCTTGAAAATACAAAGACAAGTCCAAGAGTAGTACAGAGACCTTGAAACTGATAGTCCTATACTCATGTATATGATATCATCAAAATCCTTCCACTCACTTCCCTCTAACTTGGTCTCCCCATCTACTCATATCTTTGTCTTGTATTCTATGTGCATTCTCAATGGACAGGTTAATAAAATATTACTAATTACAAATAAGCATAATTGAGGTTGTGTCCTATAATTCTTAAGAAATTCTTCTTCTAAGTATTACCTGTATATTTAGTGGAGCTTATTAAAATCAAATATCAAAGCACAGAAAAAAACACTGCAATGAACAGAGAGCATGGTAGAAGCCTTTGGTTTCCATCTTCTACCAAACTCTACACCTACACTATGGTTGCAAGTATTATCTGAGCATGGACCATGTTAATATTATAATCACAGACCTACCCAAGATGTGTTGCAATGACACTGGAAGAAGTGGGGATGGGGGAGATAGGTGTAAATAATTTTGGGAATCTGTAGATACCATGATAATAAAAAACTAAAGACCTTTCTCAAAGTATGAGAAACCTTGATGAAAATAAGCAAATATAGAGAAGATCTTGAGCAATACAATAGAACTATTGTATTCCTTATATAATTCTATAGCTTTTATTGTATGCTACAAGAAGCAGAGAACAGGATCTGGGCCAGATCAATAAAGCATGAAAAAATGATGTGTCATAATTGAGACACATGGACATTCTTATACAATAACTGTCACTGCTTGACAATAAGAGGTTACAAGATCCCCAAAGCACCGAAAGTGCTAATTAACACCCTTTCATAATAACTTGCATTAACTTCTCTGTCTTAATAAAACTCTCAATATTCCCCTTGTGCTGTGGACATAGCAGAGACCACTCCAGCCTATATGCCTGTGTGTCCTGGATTGTAATCCTATTCTTTTTCCCAAATAAAAGTTCCTTTATTGGAGATTTCATCTCTATACTTTCACTGACTTTGACAGACATAATGATGCAGAAAGAATGCATCTAATGGAAACTCTTAGTGAGAGCTGGAATAATCCAGGCAAATAGAGGAAGCATTATAGAAGCCAAGTTTCAGTAGGCAAAAGAGGGAGAGCTTTTACTGTATTAAAGACAGGGAGTTAAAAGAATATCTTGTAATGTCACAGGTGAGAGTACTCGGGACTATGGAATGAAGAATAGAGATACAGAAACCAAGAACATCTAAGGACATCTATCTAAAACAGAGGTCCCCAGTGGGGTCATGTTGAAAGGGGACCAAGTCCAGTACCAGCCACAAAATAGGTAACTATCTACAAAACTTGATTTTAGATGCTTTGGAAGAACCTGCTGTATAAAACAAAAAGAAAGAAAACTATCTATTTGCACCTCAATCAGTTGACTTAACACTTGGACACTCCACGCAGGAGAAAAATCTATTGCCCTCAGCAAGGTGATTCAAACATTTATGATCAATCTCCAGCCTTCATAAAACTAAAATATATGAGTAAGAGGAATCAGGGTCCTGGGTTCAATCCCCAGCACTGCAAAATAAACAAACAAACAAATACATAAATAAATAAAATTTACTAATTCTTTATTCTCAAAAATTAGCATAGAGTCTTATATATCCTGGGAAATTTTAAGCTTTTGTTAACCTGAATTTAACTAATGGTAATTTGGTTCAAGAAAAAGAGTGAGTTTCAGACATGAAAGCTACATATTATTATTAGTGTACATAAAAGCAAACAGCCTGAGAACTACATTTTTAAATTTCATTTGTTCTCCTCTCTAAATTAAGTGCCTTGTTTTAAACTTTACTGTTCTTACTATAGAATTACTGTTAAAAATTTAAATTATCTTTTACTTGTGTCTCACTCTGTGTCCTGGAATGTTGCATTATTTTTTTTTCTTGGATCTAAATTCCAGATAATACTATTGGTCTTTAGTACAGTGTGGAGGAATACCCTTTATCTATCTTTAGTATGCATGTGGTTTGAAGTTATTTCTATAGTAGAGTAATATATTATGATGTGATATTGAACAAGCAAACATAAATCTTGTCTCAAATATTGCCATACAAATATACATTAAAAAACTCAGATGTACATATAGTCACCTGGTCATGATTCCAACCAAAGAATCCATTTGGCTGAGATTTGGGGAAGAGCTGGTTTCACTGGAATAGAGTACAGCCAAATGCTTCATGTCTTTGTTCATATAAGCAGCGTGCATGAAGAAAATTGTCTAATAACATGGTGTCAAAAGAATGTTTTGTACAGTTATTACATTTTATTAAGACACCAACAACCTGTGCCAGGGAATTCTTATTTTCACATAATAGCGTCTTCAACCCTAATGAATGATGCCCCCTTTTGACACTTTATTGTAATAAGATGCCTGATGTAGAGAAATTTAGATACAAGCAAATATGGCTTGTTTGATTTTATTTCAGTCAGTCTATGCTAACATATTTTTGAGTTCCTCATCTTTGAATTTTATATTTTTCCTTCTTAAGAAAATTGACTAATGGTAAGAAATCATCCAGGTCTGCATAGAAAACATTCTTGGATCCTCTCCTCTGCTTCTGAGTGAGCAACTTGTCCCAGGACCTTGTCACTACCACAGTTAACTAAGCAGGGTGGACATCCAATCACATCTGGACCAACTGGAAATTGTCTTTGGTAGATATGGAGTTGCTACCCAGAGAGGTTAGAAGCAGTAATCCCTAATGCCAAAACAGCCTCTTGTGTCTGCCCCTTGGCTGCCAGGAACACATCTGACAAAGACATCTGGTGTACAAGGAAAAAGAGGAAAGAAACTGAGCTACAAGAAAAAGCAGAGATTAGAGGAAGAAAACATGAACCCAGAGCTGGAGACCAAGAAACAAGAGTAATCGTTCCCACAGTGTCAGATTATTTTAGGATTCTTAATTTCCACTTCTCATGACCTAATTCCATCTTCCCTTTTACTCAAAGTTAGGAAAATGTTTAAATTCTAAATGCCCTTCCTTGGTGAGGTAGAAGTTCATGTTTTTACTTTCAAAAACTATGACTACACAGATGTTACAGTAAGTATTCAAAAAGTTAGTGATTAAAATATGTGTATATTTTAAGAACAATATTTTGCTTTAAATGTTTTGTTTCCAACAAATGAAATTAATTATTTGTAGCTCTCATTTCTGATAGAAGCATTATTGGGTCACTGATATGTAATAAATGTTGAACCAACACCTTTATATTATCTCATTTTATCCCCCCAACAAACCTAGGAGTTATATGTTATTGCCAGCATTTCACAGATGATGAAGCTGAGACCTAAACAATCTTATAAGGTCATACAGGCTTTAAATGGTGTAGCCAGAATACAAGTTCAGGTCTTCTTGACTTCAGAAACTATTTTCTTCTCATATTTAATTCATGTAAAGTTGGTGAGGTTTGTTTCTATGCAATGAGCTATGACTAGGCTGTTCTTCCAGGATAATGGCAAATTAAAAAATAATAACCTAAGGACTACAAAGGATAGCTTATAGTATTTGTAGTTACAAACTTGCCAAATTAATAGAGTGAACAAATTCAGAATTAAATGATATATATAAATTTGGAATTAAAGGCTGTAAAATACTTAATTGTTTAAACCTAAAAGAAGACTAACAGCACTCACTGCAATTTAATTTAATACAGTAATTTATTTTGATTGTGCCTTGTAGGGAATAAAATGATCTTTTCAGGATCTTTAATTTCATCATTATTATCTGTTAAGAAGATTAAATTGGCAATGTCTTTGTTGAAAA
The DNA here is from genome assembly GCF_052094955.1 of Ictidomys tridecemlineatus. NCBI lineage: Eukaryota > Metazoa > Chordata > Mammalia > Rodentia > Sciuridae > Ictidomys > Ictidomys tridecemlineatus. The sequence goes on along the minus strand of NC_135483.1, from coordinate 135,797,687 downwards.
AAATATGTATTCAGTATTCTCTAAGCATTTCAGAAACAAATTAATATATAAATACCTGTACAAGAAATATCCAAAAAGTGTGATTCATGGAAACAAACTATTTTTAATACCTTTATTTTATTTGTTTATTTTTTTATGTGGTGCTGAGGATCAAACCCAGTGTCTCACCTGTGCTAGGCAAGCACTCTACCACTGAGCCACAACCCCAGGCCCCAAACAAAGTATTTTTAAAGCAGTTTTACAAAACCCACAGTACAAGTAGCTATTTCACATTTGAGTAAATGTATCTCATAAATATTCAACTGGATTTAACTCTCTGTGATCAAAATATTCATGTAAAATTTTAAGTACTGCCTTCTTTTTAATGCAATATCAAAATTTCATCACTTGTCAGTGCTTAGTATGAAATCACACTTTCCAATGAAGAAAATACCCTGAATTAACGACTCAGAAAAAATACATTCAATCTTCAAGTTTTATTTTTACAAAATAAATCCACTAAAATAAGTTGAGTAAGTCACTAAAATAAGTCTATTAAGCAATATTATTTGCAATTATGCTTTCCTAGCATGTCATCAAAAGGAAAAGAGTGGCTTAATTCTTCCAAAAGCTATAATTATGTCATTTTAAACTTCAAAATTCTTGACTAGGGACTCAGATTAAAAATAATTTGCATGAGTTCAGGAGAATAATTTTGAAACACCACCTGGAAGCTACAATATAGTTGTATATTTTGAGGCATTTTTTTGAAAAAAAAATTATTTTAGATGACTCGAAAAGAACTTCCCTTAACCCTTACAGTTTTTTATATTTCATTTTAAATGAAAAAGATGACAAGGACACTAGTTCATTCTTTGAGACAGGCCCTGTACATCAAACAAACATTGATTACAGGGATAATCTGAAAAGAAAAAAAAATTAAAAACATAGCAATCCTCAAAAATAAGACATGAAACTATGGAGACACAAAGTAAGATCTGGACTTCCAGCATCAGTCAGAGTAGATGGGAATAGCAGGGATGAAACGTGCCTCAGAGGTAGAGGCTGAATGCATTCTCCCCCATGAAGGGAGCAAAGAAAAGCTATAACTCTTCTCAAGAAAATGAACTCTCTATAGAAGAGGGTGGAAGTAGAAAAATTTTCCCACTGAGGTCTGGTACTAAGCTGTTTACGACTCAATGCCTTGATCAGAAGTATCCTCAATATTCCCCGATGTTACAGTACAAAGATGACAACATAAGGTCTGTTTACAGACAGGGGACTACACAGGCCAAATCAAGACAGTCGAAACTACAGGCAGGGAGAAGTGTGAGCAGGGAAGAGAGAAACAAATGGACAGAAAAAAAGAGAAAAAAATAGAAAAAAAAGGCCATTATAGACGGGTCTTTCAAAAGACTGTCACTTCAGATATAGTACAAAATAGTGTATCTATGATGACCTTAAATAAATGTGTTGCCGATTTTCAAAGGCCTATGGGAAGGAAACCATGAAACACAAGAGAAGGATGTTGTGAAAATAGGACTAGTTCAAAATCTTAGGTATGAAAAGTGTGATAACTGGATTTCAAAAATTAGGCCACATGTGGTGGTACATGTCTGTAATCCCAATGACTCTGAAAAGAAAGGCAGGAAGATCACAAATTTGAGGCCGGCCTCAGTAATTTACCAAGATCTTTAGCAATTTAGTGAGACCCTGTCTCAAAATAAAAAAAAAAAAATTAAAAAATAAAATTAGGGGTGTAGCTCGGTGGTTAAGTGCCCTGGATTCAATCCCTGGGATGCCCCCACAGGACCACCACCAAAAAAAAAAAAAAAAAAAAAAAAAAGAAAGAAATTTAAGAATTAAGAGATTGTTTAGGTTATAAAGGAATATAGTGGAAGAAAGGTTTCAAGTGTTTACATGTTGTCATGAAGAATCCGCGCTGAACATCATATCAGGAAACTAGAGAGTACAAACACAAAAAAAGAAATTCAGAGACAGATATCAAATGACAGATACGCTGAGAGGATCTAATTTATCTCTAGTAGAAATGTATGAGAAAAACAACAGAGGAAATATTGAACAAACAATTCCCAAAGAGGTAAGGCTGAGAATATCTTAGTGTAAATGAAATCAATCTTCGGATGGAAAGTACACATGAAATGACATGCAGAATAAATCAGAATTAATCAGTATATAAATGCATTGTGGTGATATAATGCTATTCGAGGAATAATAAACATTACTGGTAACAAAATTGGTGCAAGAATAAATAATTTTAAATTTTTCCATTTAGAAACAACAGGCAAGGCTGCCTTTTCCCTAGGAAATCCCCATTAATTAAAATGCTCAACATGCTCCTTTTTAAAAGAAAGAAAGAAAAACTCAGAACGATAAGTAGCAAACATCAGATGTGGGTTTTTCATTCTTTTTTAAAAATTATATTTGCTTTTCTGTTGGAACTCAATTTGAAAGAATTTGAGTTAATGACACTTTTAAATTTCAATTTATTTTAATGGATATCTAAAACCATAAAATCTGTACATATTTGTGGGGCACCGTGTAATATTTCAATGTATGTGTACATTGTGCAATATTTAAATCAGGGTAAATGTATCTAAGTTCTAAAACATTTATCATTTCTTGATGGTTAAAAACATTCAAAGTCTTTTCCTCTAGCTTTTTGCATTATAGTTATCTATAGTTACTCTATTGTGCAGCAGCACAGCAGAAATTCTTACTCCTATCTTATGTACCCATCAATCAACTTTTAAATTAGAAAGAACATTTCCATCATCCGTCTCTCTTAGGCATCCTTTTATTTTTGCCCATCGTTCCTGAAGTATTCTTATCTCCCCCTCTCTGTCTCAAAACTAACATGCTTAATCTGTGCCCTTAAATATAACTTTCATAAAATATGTTTTGAATGGATATATGTGTTTTTAGTTTACCTATTTGTGTAAATTCCATCTGATTTTCTACTTTTCTTACCAAAATATCTTATTAGTGATCTTTCAGTGCTGCTAAAACACATTTGCATTTTCTCAGTATTTTATAGTGAACCACGTCAAACATATACTGCATTTAAATATCTATCACCTATGGAAGAAATGAGCAAGAAGGTAGGCACATACAACCTACCAAAAATGAACCAAGAGAATATCAAAAGACCAAACAGAGCAATTTAATTAGCTAGAAGCAGAAAAATAAAAGGATTTCCAACAAAGAAAAGCTCAGGACTGAACCAGATGGATTCTCAGCTGAATTCTACCAGAATTTTAAAGAAGAACTAACACCAATTCTCCTCAAATTATCCCAAAAATTAGCAAGGAAGGAATAGTTTCAACCTCATTCTATGAAGACAGTAGCACCCTGATAAGAAGAAAAGAACACACATGTAAAAAAAGAAAACCAAAGACTAATATCCCAGATAAATATAGATGCAAAAATACTTCATAAAATATTAGTAAGCCATATTTAACAACACACTAAGAAGAGAGTATATCATGATCAAATTGGTTTCATTCCACAATGGAAGGATGTTTCAACATACATGAATAAATACAGGCAATTCATCACATAAATAAAATGAAATATGGAACAACCATAAAACCCAGCTGTCCCATTTCTTGGTATATGCTTTGGTCAGTATTTTTTTTCTTCTTTCCTGCTGTGAACAAAATAGAGGAGAAAAATTCTATTTGGGGGCTCATTGTTTCAGAGGTCTGACTCCATAGACAGCTGAATCCATTTTGGGGAATCCAAGTGACACAGTACATCGAAAAGTGTGGCAAAAGAAAGTGGCTCAGATCATGGTTCCAGGAAGCAGAGAATGAGAGAGAAAGAGAGAGAGCTCTCCTCATCAAGACAAAATATAAATTCCAGAGGCACATCCCCAGTGACCTCACTCCTCCAGCTACACCACAGCTCACTGCAGTCACTGCCCAGTTACTCTCAATAAGTGGATTAAAACACTAATTAAGTTAAAGGCTCGAATAACCCAATCATTTTACCTTTAAACATCCTTGTATAGTCTAACACATGAGCTTTTGGGGAACATCTCATATCTGTAACCATAGCAGTATTTATGCAAAGGAACTAAAATCATCATTCTCCAGTAATGTAGCCACATCAATGTTTATAGCAGCACAATCCACAATACCCAAGTTATGGTACCAGCCTATCTGCCCATCAATAAATGAATGTGTAAAGAAAAATGTGACATATATACACAACAGAATTTTACTCAGCCACAAAGAGGAATGTTATGGCATTTGCTGGTAAATGGATAGAACTGGAGAACATGATGCTAAGTGAAACAAGGCAGGCTCAGAAAGTCAAAGGTTAAATGATTTCTTTCACATGCAGACGGTACAGCAAAATAAGGGGAAAAGTGGTGCCCTTAAAAAACAGAAGGGAAGTCAGTTGAGAATAAGGGGATTGAGGAAAGGCAGGAAAAGGGATGAGCTGAGAAACAAAAATGGCCAAATTATGCTATTTGCATATATTAATATACCATAATGAATTTTATCTTTATGTATGAATATAAGACATTAATTTGAAAAACAATAAATAAATAGAAGAAAACCAGTAGAATTGAGGAAGGGGAATGGGGGAAAGAGAAGAGGAGTAAAAGAGGAAGTACTGGGGACTAAAGTGGAGCAAATTATATTCCACATATATGTGGTTATGTCAGAATTAACCCCACTATTCTGTATAGGTATAATTCAGTAATAAAAACACTAAAAGATAAATAAAATCAAGTACAAAAATAATATAATTATCTCAACGGATGCAGAAAAACAACTTTGATAAAAATTTCTACCTATTCATGTTAAAAACACTGAAGAAATAAAAGAGAGAAGGAACTTAAATCAACATTATAAATGTTATAAACAACAAACCCCAAACCAATCTCATACTGAAAGGGGGAAAACATCAATGTTATACTGAATGGAGAAAACCTGAAAGCATTTTCTCTAAAATCAGGAACAAGACAAGGATATACACTCTCATGACTCCTGTTCAATATAATACTTGAGAAGAAAATAAAAGGGATACAAATAAAAAAGGATAAAAAAATCAAATCAAAACAACATTCCACCAGAATACTTCTATACTTGATAAATAAATTCATTAAAGTAACAGTATAAAAATCAATATACAAATATCAATACACCTTATGTATACACCAATAACAAATTTGCTGAAAATTAAATCAGTAAAACATTCCATTCATGATTGCCTTTAAAAAAAAAAAAGAAAAAGAAAAATTAGAAACAAATCTAACCAAATAGGTAAACCCCTCTACAATGAAAATTAAGAACACTAAAAAAAAAAGAAAGAAATAGAATATGACTCTAAAAGATGGAAACACCTCCTATGTTCATGGATAGGCAGAATTAATATTCTTAATATGACCATATTACCAAACGTGACCTCATATTCAGTGAAATTCTCATGAAAGTACCAAGGTCTTTCTTTACATAACTGGAAAAAAAATAGTCTTAAAATTAATGCAGAAGAATAAAAGACCCAGAATAGGCAAAGAAATTCTGAGCAAAATGAGCAATGCTGGAGGCATCACAACATCTGATTTCAAACTTATACTACAGAGTTGTAATAACAAAACCAACATGGTACTAGCGTAAGTACACACATGAAGACCAGTGGAATTGAAGACACAAAGACAAACTCTCACACTCATCTGATTTTTAACAAAGTTGCCATAAACATGGTGGAGAAAAGATAGCCCTTTTAACAAATGATGCTGAGGAAACTGGATAACCATATGTAGAAGAATGAAACTAGATTCCTATTTCTCACCTTTTACAAAAATCAACATAAAGTAGATCAAAGTTCTAGTAATCAGAAATACTGCAACTGCTAGAAAAAAAACTAACACTGCAACACAGTGTGCAGGCACCTACTTCCTGAGTAAAACTCCTAAAACTCAAGAAAGAAGCCAAGTGGGACACTATTAAATTAAGAAGCTTCTGCACAACAAAGAAAACAAAAATGTGAAGAGAAAGCCAATAGAATGGGAGGAAATCTTTACCAGCTACTCTTCCAACAGAAGATTAATATCCAGAATATATAAAGAACTCAACAACAACAGAAACCAAATAACCCAATCAATAAATAGGCAAATAGTTAAACAGATGTTTCTATAAAGAAAAAACACAAATGGCCAACAAATATATCCTGATTAGTACAGCATTTATGGAAATTAGTATGGAGGTTCCTCAGACCAGGAAAGGAACCACCATATAATTCAGTTATACCACTTCTGGGTATTTTCAAAAGAATGAAAGTCAGCATATTATAGCAATACATGCACATTCATGTTTATAGCAGCATAATTCACAGTAGCCAAGTCATGCAACTGAGCTACAAATAAATGGACAAAGAAAGCACTGCATATATACACAGTGGAATTTTATCAGCCATAAAAAAGAATGAAATTATGTAATCTGCAGGAAAATGGATGGAGATAAAGAGCATCATGTTGAGCAAAATAAGCCAGACTCAGGAAACTCAAAGTTCATTTTTTTTTTCTCATGTGGGAAAATTGGAGAGAAAAAAGGAAAAGGTAAAGGAATCTCATGAAATTAAAAGGTAGAACAGTGTGGTAAAAGAAAGGGATGTGGGAAAGGAAGTAGGGGTATAAGATGCTGGCGAATGAAATTGGTCAAATTATGTGCGTGTATGAATATATCATAATGAATGCCACTATTATGTGTAATCATAACACACCAGTAAAAATAAAAGAATGAATGAATGAATAAATGAATAAATTAAATATCCCTCTCATCTCTCCCTGACAGACACAGTACCACTCTGATTATTCTTATCTTCTTGGATGCACAGCATCCTGGATTTGATCCTTAGCATCCAAAAAGAAAAAGAAAAATGTTATCCTCATTGATATATGGACTTTTGTTAGAATTTCTCAGAGGTATGTGTGTGTGTGTGTGTGTGTGTGTGTGTGTGTGTATAAAATCGTGGGTTCATTAGGCATACTAGTACTAATTTTGAGAAAATGCTTTTCACTACAAATGAAAGTCAGTACTCCATACACATTACCTAGAACTTGATTTTTTACATATTTGTTTAAATATGCTGGTTTTTTTGGTTTTTTTTTTTAGTTGTAGGGGACACAATACCTTTTATTTTTATGTGGTGCTGAGGATCGAACCCAGTGCCTCACATGTGCCGGGCAAATGCTCTACTACTGAGCCACAGCCACAGCCCCTAGAACTTGATATTTTTGTCATTTTAAATTATAGTCTTTCTGGGCTGGGGATGTGGCTCAAGCGGTAGCGCGCTCGCCTAGCATGCGTGCGGCCCGGGTTCGATCCTCAGCAGCACCACATACCAACAAAGATGTTGTGTCCGCCAAGAAATAAGAAAAAATAAATAAATGTTAAAATTCTCTCTCTCTCTGTCCCCCTCTCTCTCACTCTTTCTTTAAAAAAAAAAAAAAATAAATAAAAAAATAAATAAATAAATTATAGTCTTTCTGAAAAGAGCAATGTTTCACTGTTTTAATCTGCATTTCTATGATTATGAGAGTTTCTTTGTACACTGTTAAGCTGTTGTAGTTGGAACTATGGCCGTTTATCTCTTTCATTGGTCTTCTTGTCCCTGCTGAAGTTTATGTCTTTTCCTTGATTAACAGAAGTATTTCTATACTCTAGATAACAATCCTCCATTAGTTTTAAATACAGCCAACAGCTTATCCATTTATCAATGGTATCCTTCACTGAACATAAAGTCTAACTACTGATGACTTAAAAACAGCTGGTTTCATGGTACTGCAGTTTAGGCTTTGGTCTTTCCTAAGAAGTCTCTTCCGACCCATAGTCGGCAAACCTGTTCTAATTTTCTTCTCTTTGCTCATAGTCCAAATTTCCCATGTGTTTCCTTTTAACATACTGAGAATCTGCTTTTGTATTGGATATGAGAAAGGCCCAGATTTATTTTTCTCTTTTAGAGAATTTTTAACCACTGATTTGCAGTGCCATCTTCTATATCAAGTTTCCAAAAAAGGTGTACCTATTTTCATCATTTCTATTGTGTTTCTTTTGTCCATTTTTTAGATGACAACTTGGTTCAGTTAGAACACATACTCAAGATAATTTTAGGGAATTATATTAAATTTGTGAGCTTACTGAAGAACAGTTTATAATACGTATTTACTATGCTATGTCATTTAAACAAATTTGATATACCTTTTTACTTATTGAAATATTTTAATCAACTTATTATAATAATTTTCTTAATAAATGCTGCATTCTTTCTTAGTTGTTTTCTATTTTGCAGAATTGGATGTTTTTTATTTGATCTAGTCACCATTATTGGTTTAAAATAGGTTATATATAATATTTCTAATCACTTATATACAGGGTATATATTATGTAAGTACTACGTATTATTTAAGATACCTTATATAATACATCATATATAGATATTATATACATACATAGTCATATTTTATATTTACATATAGGAATATATGATATAAATATTGAACATGTATATTTAAATATATAATATGTATACTATATATTATGTATGTGTATGTGTATGTATGTATATATATACATACATACATACATACATATAAAGGGTTAGATAGCGTTCCTGTCTCTTGAGTAGTGAGTGGAATTCATTTAGAACTTTTAAAAACTGTATCACTTGCCTATAATCCCAGCTACTAGGGAGACAAGACAGGATAATGTTGAGTTCAAGGCCAGCCTGGCCAATTTAGTAAGACCTTTCTCAAAAATAAAAAAATTAAAAAATTAAAAGAGCTGTGGAGCACTTGCCCAGCATGTGAAAATCCTAGTTTAAATCCTCAAGATCACAACAAACAAAACAAGTAAAAAAAAAAAAAAAAACTACTAAGAAAAACTTCAGTTACTTTGTGTTACAATTTACAACATTGCTGTAGACTTAATCTCCGCACCCCCATTCCCTGCCTGAATTCACATATTGAATCTCTAACCAGCAGGGAGATACTATTTGGATATGAGGCCTTTGGAGATAAAAGTCAGATAAGATCAAGAGGACAGGACTCTCATGATGGAATTAATGGCTTAATAAGATACCAGAGCTTACTTCCTTTGTCCCAACCTCCAGAAGACACACAGCAGGAAGACTGCTCCCTGCTGGCCAAACAGTGAGCCCTCACCAGGAAACCAAACCTACAGGTACCTTGATCTTGAATTTACTAGTCTCCATAATTGTGAGAAACTAATTCCTGTTGTTTAAGCCACCCAGTCTCTGGTATTTTGTTGTGGCAATCCAAGCTGACCAATGCAAAGCTACTTTGTTCTTGTTTTTTTTTTTTTTTTTAATTTATAATAACTTTTGTTTTTTCATTAATTTCTTTGCTTTCCCCCTGGACCTGACCCAATTTCCTTTGATGTTGTTAAAACTATTCATTCTATTCAAGTTTTTTTTTCTGGTTTCTTCCTTTCACTTCAATTTTAATTTAATAAAAATATTGTTTCTATCTTCCTGCAAGACAGGGTAGATGGTTTAATATATTCTCTCTTCCTGCCATTCCCCAGCAAGGTCTTTTTTCTTCACTGGACAATACAAAACAAAACAAAAAGAATTACAGGTTAAATAAAGATATATTTGAATATTTATGAACAATTTAAACTTCAAAAAATACTCTTAAATCAGATTCCCTCCCCTAAACTGTGAGTAATGCTGAAATTTTGCATTGTGCTACATAGGTAATCAGTAATGAACAAGCGTCAACTGCCTGATTTCTTTCTTTCCTATTCTGAAATTTGGATAACTCACTCTGAAATGAATCAAATGAAGTCTTACCCAGAGCATAATCATACTTCATTTTAGCAAATTTCAGAACTATACCAGCCGTGAAGATTTTAGACTAATTAGCAAATTTCAAATGCCATCTTAAGTTCATTTATCCTCAGTGGACCTCAGATTCCTGTTGGCCTCAGTTACACCTAGGCAGGTGAGTAAATAAGCTTGATATTTCACCCCTCTTTAATTGCTTTGTATTCCTCAGGCATACATGGGGTTTTGTGACATGAACGTTAGATTTAAAAATCAATATGGAGTGTGGTCTGTATATGAGGATCAAGGAAATGACACAGAGAAAAACTATTGAAATCAGAGTTCAAGGTTGATTTAGGAAAAAACCCAGATCAGTGCGCCTTATGAGAAGCATTAGTGAGATTTTAGCTCCACCTAGTGTTCTGTATTGGGATCACGTCTTGGAGATAAAAACTAATCCATCCTAATCTAGATCTAAATTCGACAGCTAGCATAAGGCTGGGTGCTGACTCAAAAGCAGCAGGATAAAAAAAAAAAAATGTTTTTTAGTTACTGCCTGGAAAAACATTCATGCAAGAGAAACCGTTCTTAGAATAAGGAATCTGAAGTCTGGTCAATAGAAGTAGTCATTCATATATTAGCCTTCAAAAATAGGAAGGCTTGAAAAGATTTCCCTAAGAGAGCTCATGTATAATGGCATAATTTGGTGTGAACATACTTTATATACAGAGTTACGAAAAATTGTGCTGTTAATATATAATTATGATTGTAATGCATTCCACTATTGTCATGTAAAAATAAATAAATAAATAAATAAATAAATAAAAAGAAAGTACAAATAATAAAGCAAAAGATTTCCATCTTCTGCTTTGGTGGAAATAAGAATGTTATGATGCTGGTTTACTGCAACGATGGCAAAAATAACTGAAAATAAAAAGGCCACACACATAAAAGGGTCATCTCACATATGCATGAATGAGGTCATACTGTACTTTTATTAAGTTCACAAGGAAGACCTCAGTACACCCATTTTGGAACTGAATTGAGATAGTAGACAATAACCAAGGAAGGACATAGAGGCTATGAGTAACATGATTATTATATCTGATTACATAACTACAGTGATATATTGAGAGAATCTTAAATTTATCAAGTAAAGAATAAACTTTATTGTTTCTATGTAACATTTAGAAAAATTGATCATGCACTTAGCTGAAACCTTGAAAAGGAGAATAATTTAAAACAAAACCTATGTGATACAGGAAAAGCAGGATTGAGGGGGAAAAGTACACTGTTAAATGGCTCCATTATTAATGAAGAAAGAATAAAAAATAAGGGGGTTAATATTTACATTACACTACTTAGAAAAAGAATAACAAACCCAAAGCAATGAGGAAAGAGAATTAGTAAAGATGAAAAAGAAAATCTATTTGTTTAAGGGCTTTTTTTTTTTTTAAGAAAAAACAGTATAAAACAAATTCTGTGTCTGGTTGGATGGTTCAAAGTCATCCCAGAAAAATTTCCAAAGTCTGACTGCAACAGAAACCTAAATCTCAGGCAATTTAATATTTTTATTTTTACATCTTACAAAGTGTATTGATGCTCCATCTTTGAAGTTTTGTAAGTGTTCCTTACCACCCAAGTTAGGCTCTTGTAATGTCTCACATACCTTCACAGAAATTAGGAGGAGTTAAAAACTTCTATGTAAGAATACAAAAGTAAATTTTTAAAAAATATTTATTTTTTAGGTGTAGATGGGCACAACACAATGCCTTTATTTTTATGTGGTGCTGAGGATTGAACCCGGGTCCCATCTGTACTAGGAGAGCATCCTAGCCCCCCAAAATAAATATTTTCAAGTTTGTGAGCCATGTAGTGTCTGTCTGCTTAATGTACTTTGGCACATTGCTCACAAGCTGCCACAGACAACATAGAAATGGGTAAGTGTGAGTCTGCTCCAGTATAAATTTGCTTACAAGTTTAAAAAGAGAGAGAATGGGGGCATGGATGTGGCTTATGTGCCATGTTTGTGAACTCTAGGTTACAGTTAATACTAATTTTAATAAACTATCTATCTGTCTGTGAATCCATAAGCAAGTTTAATTCAAAACAAAAAAGATATTCATTTAAGAAAAAAATAATGAGGCATCCATATTCAAAAAGAAATACTTGGTCCAGGTTGGCATATGCCTGGCATATGAGGATATTTTTCCTGGGTGCAGGGGACTGTTTCTCCTGTCCCTTTTCCTAGGAAGGTATTCTCTTCATTTTCCAGGAGGAAACAGTTTGTGCTACCTTTCTTGCTTCTTGGCCAGCATTGAGTTCTCTCTTCCTGCATCACTTAAACATGAGTGTAGGATCCAAGCATTATATCTAGGAAGCATGGGCCAACTCTGTCTTGTCCTTTGGAGCAGCAAATGCTTGCTCTTGTCAATTCTCTGGATTAAGGTGAAAAAGTATGGTCTCTCCCACCCAGTGTATTCACCTGGACAGGTCAGATATGAGGGTGTTAAATTGTAGGCTCAAAATAAAAGTAGCCATATGCTGCCATAATTTTCAATCTTTTCAATCCAGCTTTCCTAGTAAGAATTCTGAGACTATTTTAATTGTCTTTGTCTGATCTCAATTAGTTAAGTTCACAAAGTTGCAAAGAATGATTGATTAAACTCACTCAAACCTCCTGATTATAAGAAACAGAAATTATAAGAAGCGCCTGAGGCTACTTGAGAGCAGATTGTTTCTGAAATTTTATCAACTGCCTAGACTATATCCAAAGGCAGAGTAGCTATCAAGTATGTTGAATATCTCCCCGACCCACACCCCTATTTAACAACTCTAAGAGGCTTCTTAAATGATTGCCTAAAATGAAGTTAATAGAAGACTAACAAATTACAGTCTAACCACGAAATAGGCTAGAGTTGAACCTAATGAGACTCTGTGAAATTGCAGAGGACTGTGGAATGTATTATCAGGGTCATTTGTAGTCAGTACTTTAAATGACTGGTTTCGCATAATGAAGTTCCACTACGAATTGATGAGCCATGCGAATAGATGAGCAATGCCAGAGCAATCACACAAAAGGAAGGATGGTGACCAGTTCTGCCTTCGTCCAGTGGAAGTGTTCATCCCTATGTAAGAAGTATTTAACTCAGGCCCACAGAATGGTGGCAGGCCAGTAAGTAACTGAGATGAGGGCAAAACTTTCATTTCTCTGGGAAATTTTTAGTGAATACCTTCTCCTTCTTTCAGTTTCTGGATTCTAAAGTTCTTGCCTAAATCAATGTGTCAAAACACTCATAAAAACCATGCCTTCCTACAATCAGGCAGGAAAAAGGATTCTCTTGGAATCATCTAGTGAGATCACAGCCTGTCAGTTTGCACTCTGAGCTGCTGGGAAAGCAAAACGTGGGGCTGTGAAAATTCTCCCTGCATAAGTGTGACAGAGGCGAGAGGGATGTCTGGCAAGTAGAAGGTGCTTTCTTAAATTACTTTGAAGAATAAAACTTGCTAAGCAAACATTATTTTACAAGTGTAGTCTGGGAATACTCGGTAATTATTCCATTTGTCTACATGGCCTCGGTAACAATATATAAGTAATAAAGTTTTTTGCTGTTATTTTTGTACATAAGATTGTACCATGGTTATATCACTCGTATTTAAATATATATTCTCTTGGCCTTGGAAAGGATCTGACCAATAGACAGGTAGATGACATGAGCAACAAATTTATCAATTGTATACAAAGAAAAAATTTATTAGACTGTAAGTACATGTTGGAAATAAACAATTTGAAGTACAAATATGAGTTCAGAATATGCATAAAAGGAAGTAAGTAACATAGATATAAATGTAAACATTGCTTCTAATTTATTAGAGACACTTGGTTTGAATGATACGATTCCAAAATGTCTTTTATACAGTAAGGTTTGCATCTCAGACTTATATAAGCTTGTGTGAATTCTTAACTCTCTGGAGGTCTTTTCTTTCCTTCTGTGACACTCTTACATAAGGGAGTAAAAAATGGGCAATTTATAGATAAATTGATAAATAAATTGCTTAATTCACAAATTAAGCAAACATGTTAGTCAATACATCCACATGTATTTACATTTACATTTGCCTGCCCCTTCTACTCCCATTATTAATCTCTTAACCCCTTGGTCAAATCCAGTTTCAAAACATAAAGTATATGCTTCTTAAAGCATCTCTAAAAAAACAAAACAAAATCATCATCATCATCATCATCATCATCATCATCATCATCTTGGGATGCTTTGACCTTATTATATTCCAAGAGCTGCTTTAAATATCTCCTACTTCAACAACTGCAAAATAATTGACTTTTTGACATTAATCAATACTATTTCTTTGCTCCTTTGCCAACCTCAAGATGAAAAAAAAATTAATTAATCGCATAGAGGTATTAGACACCTTTTGCTTTTGTAAAAAAATAGCATCCATACAGTGACTTAAAAACAAAACAAATTCATAGTCTTGCAGCTTTGGAGGTCAGAAGTCCTAAAATCAGTGTGTTCTCACAGCTGCAGCCTTTCTGGATCTCTAGGGGAAACTCTATTTACTTGATTTATCCAGCTTCTAGGAACCCCTGCTTTGTTGTTGTTGTTGTTGTTCTTAGCTCCTTACATCTTCAAAACCAGTTGTTCGCATCTCAAAACTCTGTCTCTGACTCTACTGTCATAAGGCCCCTTCAAATTATGTTGGGCCTACCAAGATACTGCAGGATAATTTTCTCATCTCATGATCCTTCATTTAATCACATCTTCCAAGTCCGTTTTTCCAGGCAAAGTTACATATTGACAGTTCAGAGGATTGGGAAGTAGATATTTGGGGAGAAGGAACATTATTCTTTTTTTTTTTAACCATAGTATCATTTAGAAGCTTGAGTCTAAATCCAACATGGTCTCAAGGATAGAAAGAAAGATGGATGAGAGAAGAGAAAGCTTTTTAAAAAAATTTTTTTAAGAGAGAGAGGGAGGGAGAGAGAGAGAGGGAGGGAGAGAGAGAGAGAGGGAGGGAGAGAGAGAGAGGGAGGGAGAGAGAGAGAGAGGGAGGGAGGGAGAGAGAGAACTTTAATATTTATTTTTTAATTTTCGGCAGACACAACATCATTGTTTGTATGTGGTGCTGAGGATCGTACCCAGGCCGCACGCATGCCAGGCGAGCACGCTACCGCTTGAGCCACATCCCCAGCCCCCATTTAAATTTCTTATTGTTGAAACTACATTGAACGAGGTTACTGCAATTCTTGTGAAATGTTAAATGGGAAATAATGATGTTGAGGAAGAAGTCTGTCTTTTTCTAGACATTAATGTCTTAATTTGAATCATGAAATAAACAATTTATAGATGTAAATTGCCTTCTCCTTGCCATGATCAACCTTATGTATCCTTCTACAGATAGGAAAAATGCAAGACAGAAACAAACAGTAAGGAACTTCCCAATTAATATATTTTATAAACGGTACCTCTCCAGTTAATTTCCTGAGTATTTTCAAGTCCAAAGCCCCTCAACTCTATATGTAAATTATTGTATTTCTATTTACTAGTGCTTTTTCAAGGCTGCATCTACATATCTGTCCTCCATATTATTCTTCCTAAACCATGCCACTTATCAGATCGCTTTGTTGATGTGACCCCTGAAGTTATACTCCTTGACTGACTGATTCATTAGCTAAGCTATATTTTCTTTCATCAATTAATTTTTCCAATATATTTTTGTCCTAGAAAAGTTCTAAATGAACAGTAATACAGAGACTATAAATGCATGCAATTCTACAGTTTTTTCCATGCTCATTCCTTCTGACAATTATTTTGCTGTTTTAGGGAGATGATAGTGCTTAGTGATGGAGATCACTGACAGTAAACTCAGATTTTCTGGGTTCAGCCAGGTGCTTAACCATTAATCATCTTTGAGATATTGACAAATTACTCACCCCTTTGGGCCTTATGTTTTTCCTCAATAATTGTTTTGGCCTTTACCTAAAGACTTGTTTTGTAGTTTAAATAATCCAATTGATATAAAGTGCTTAAATCAGTTGCTGAGTAGATGATAAACATTCTAATTTCCCAGCCCTCTTTTATTTATTTATTTTTATTTCTTCTTTTTAGATATACATGGCAATAGAGTATATTTTGACATGTTATACATACATGCAGTATAACTTATTCTAATTAGGATTCCATTCTGGTGGTTGTACATCATGTAGAGTTTCACTAGTCATGTATTCATATATGAACATAAGAGAGTTATGTTGGATTCATTCTACCATCTTTCCTGTTTCCATGCCCTCTTCCTTCCCTTCATTCCACTTTGTCTAATCCATTGAGCTTCTATTCTACCCTAGTCCTCTCCCACCATTGTGAATTAGCATCCTCATATCAAAGAAAACGTTCTGCCTTGGATTCTCTGGGATTGGCTTAATTTCACTTAGCATGATACTTTCCAGTTCCATCCATTTACTGGCAAATGCCATAATTTCATTTTTCTTTGTGGCTGAGTAATATTCCATTGTGTGTGTGTGTGTGTGTGTATACACACAGAATAGTTAACTAGTAGTTAACTATTAAATAGTTAACTCTCACCTAGTGTTGTCTCTCTCTCTCTCTCTCTCTCTCTCTCTCTATATATATATATATATATATATATATATATATATATATATATATCACATTTTCTTTTATCTCCTAAACAAAAAACCTCACACTTCTCCTAACAATAAGTGGAAAGGAAAGCTGGAAAAGAGAGGTTAGGAGAGAAAATAGGAATGTAATTTTTAAGAACATGCCTTATGAAGATATTGTGCCTTTAAAATGTCTAAGAGAATCTTCTAGTCCATATTATAATTGCTTTTATTTATTTGAAGTTGCCTGATAATTGATATTTTCATTCATTCAATCACCAAATTATTGAAGAGGTAAAACTATGAAACATATCATATTCTAAGTATGTGAGATCGTGTGAAGAAAATGACAATTAGGTCCCTTTATGCATTTATTCTCTGTTCAGGGAGGGCCACAAAATTGAATGGCCAATGTAATATATACATATCAAACAATTATTGGGTAAACTATCTCCTTGTAAAAGCACAAGGGTCTTATCTACTTGGTATGGTCAACAACACTTTCCCTGTGTCTAAAGGATGATCATGCAAGTTTTCATAGCTGCTTCTGTGAACTGGAGGACGTGGCTGGGATGCACTCGGTGAGGAGGTGTGAAAGGAGGCCAGAAGGGTCCACAGATGTCAGACCACGCACACTATGTAAGTGTCGGGGGATTTTGTTCTTTATCTGCAGGAATAATGGGCTAATAGCCTAAGTTCTATATTATGGAAGAAGTTTTCCTCAGAGACTGCTTTTAGGAGAAGAGGACATATGAATGGACCAGGAGAAAGCTGTGTTGTTAATGCAAGTGAGAGCAGATAGTAACAAGGTAGACTGGTGACGCTGTGTATGCGAATGGGCATGAGGATTTGAAAGCCACGTAAGAGTGGAATTAATCTATTCCATTAGAAATGAGGCAACGGATGTGAAGAATGGAGTGCCACGGGTGGCTCCTAGATTTCTGGTTTGAGTTCCTTTTTGTATAGACAATGGTCATATTCCTGGGAATCCCGGAGGGGACTGGAAACTGGTTTTGGATTTATTGTTAGCCAGTTTGTCTTCAGAATGAAAGCAGAGTTGACTTAGAATAGTTGATTCTCACCTAGAGATGGGCCAAGAGTACTGATTACCTATGAATGTGGGTAATTGAAATTTACACTCGAGAGGCATACAGGTTGACCAGACTTAGTCTGTAATTTAGGAGGAAATGTTGTTTATCGAGATAGATGAAAATCTAAAAGTTCTGGGCAATGTTTTTCTCTTCTTCTTTTCATGTATTTATTTTCATTACATAGAGAAAGTCAAGAAAACTTCTCTGTAAAACAGCGACTAAACAATATTCTCAACCCAACCTTCATGGAAACACAATTTTTCAAGCAGTACTTTTTCTTGGTTGGAAGAAGGTCAAGAGTAGAGGTACCTCTGTGAATTTAAAGCCACCATGCTGGCTGGTTGTCTGCGCTTGGATCCCTGGAGAAGGCTACTGTTTGAAATTTGAATATAGCAAGGGATGTTTTCCATCAGAGACTGGAGACGTGTGTAGGTCACTCTGTGAGAAATAAAGAGGAGCAAAGGAACTTGGGTGAGGAGAGCAACAGACTCTTGCTATAGAAGAGGAATGGAAAAGGATCAAAGAAGCACACGAATTCTGCCAGCTTGGGAAGGGCCGTAGGATTGGCACCAGGAGACAGTGTTTCAGCAGAAGACACTCTCCTCACACTGCAGATAGGAACTCGGAATCACATACAAAATTTATAACAGCTCTTTAGACAAGAAGGTTAGAAGGGGTCTGCCTGGGAGCTTAAAGAGAAGAAACCTCTACTGAAATATAAGTCAAGGGGCTAATGTTTTCACAGATCAGTACAAGCTCCAATAAGACACGGAGTAACCTTTCTTCAAAAAGTCATCTGTCTTGATCTCACACTGAACACAAACCTTGGTCACTTGGTAAACTTAGGAATGAATAAAGAGGCAGAAATATTTGGGCAGGATTCTAGCACCAAGAAATAAGCAGCAGCCAGGTTGCAGAAACCAAATGTCAGGCCAGTCAGCCTCTTCTTCTTGAAGAAAGTCTCCCCAAATCCCTGTGGGCTCTTTCCAGTCTCCACCTCTAAGAACATCACAGCGAGTCTGTGGCAGAGCTGGAGAGAATGTAGCTGAGGTTTCCCCCCAGTATGAAGGTCAATTGTGAAGTGGATTACTGTGATCACTCTGCTACCCTACTTTGCATAACCCTCCTTGAAGAAAGAACAATGCAATTATAAATCTGCCGACTAAATTGGCACTTCTCATTATCCCTTCATGAATGCTGAAAAAGAAATGTGCTCAATGTGTTGTGAACACAAGAGACTGATTCACTCTATGTGAAAGACTTAAAGAAGTGATCCCAGACATGGTACTATTAAAACCAGTGTCACATGTATGAGTAGAACACACGTAGTAACTTATCTATAGAAAAACACATATGCAAGTTTATACCTCCATGAATTTCACAACGTGAATATGGTACAACCAGCTGTTAACATGCAGATCAAAATGTAAAACGAACTACCACTTAAGAAGCCCCTCACTAGCACTATTCCCCAAAGTGACCACTATTCTAACTTTTGTCATCAGAGATTAGTTCAGGCTATTGCTCTGCTTTATAGAAATAGAATCCCGTAGTTTGTTTTCCTTTGAATTTATCTTTTTCAGCTCAACATTGAAGAATCACCTAAATTGTATGTATTAGTAATTTGCATATGACATAATTTATGTAACCATTCCTTCCTTGGTGTATATGTGGATAATTTCTTTATTTTTTTACTATTACATATTTACTTCTATGACATTCATATATATGAATATATATACACGTGCACACACACATATGTATCCTCAAAGATAGATAAATATTTATCAGATCTATCTTTCTACCTGATAGACCTATCTGTCTTGTCTGTCTGTCTATCTATCTATCTACCTATCTATCTTTGGGGTATGTATAGATTGGTTAGATATATACCCAGGAGTTGAACTTCTGAGTCACGGGTTTGTTACCCTTTAGTAGACACTGTCTAGCAATTTGCTAAGGTGGTTTTAAAAATTTCATCCACACCAGCAGTATTTAAAGTATTTTTTGCATTATCATCACCTAACATTTTCAGACCTTTACATTTTTGCCATTCTTGTACAGTTTTTCTGGCTTCTGAATTTTAATTTCCATAGTGGCAAATGAGACTAAGTAATATTCCTCACTGGCAACTGGCCTACCTTTTGTGAAATTTTTATAGAAGATGTTTGCCCATTTCTAGAAATTTTTGGTGGTCTTTCTGTTAGTAAATTATATATTTGCTCTAATATATTATGCATATGAATTCTTTGTTGGATGTATGTATTGAAAATATCTCCTCCTTTTCTGTAGGCTTGCAGTTCTACTGCATTAGTGGTGTGTTTTTATTAAATTTTAATGAAGTTCAATTGGCATATCTTTACATTTATGATTAATGCTATTCTTTCCTCTTTAAGAACCTTTCTTACAAAATCATAAAGAAAAAATGTTCTCAGAACATCTTTTAGGTATTTTATGGTATGAATTCCACATTTAGGGCTACTACAATTATGTAATTTTTCTGCATGTACATAGTATTAAGTTAAGATTCATATATTCCCCAGATAGATAGCAGATTAAGCCCACACGATTTGTTGAATAGACCATACTTTATCTATGTATCTTTTGCCCTGACTTCATTTCTATTCTGATACATTGCTTTATTCATTTATTCTTATGCCTATTAGTAACTTTACAGTAAATCTTCATGTTTGATGTCACAAATTCTTCAACCATATGGTTCTTTTTGTCAATATGATTTTCCTTGTTCTTGGCTATCAACATTGCCTCACAAGTTCAAAAGTGTTTTGTCAATTTAAAAAATGATCTGTGGATACTTTGATTAAAATTTCACTGCATGAATAACAGAGTTTGGATAAAATTGAAGTATTTAAAATACAAGAACTTTACACTTCATTAAAAAAACACAGAAAAATGTCAAATCAATAACCTAACAACTCAACTTAGGGAACTAAAAAATTCACAAACTAAATTCAGAACTAGCAGAAGGAAGGAAATAACAAAAATTAGAGCAGAGACACAGTAAACTTGAAAATTAGCATAAATAGATGTAGAAAATAAAAATTGAATTAAGAATGAAATACAATAGAGAAAACTAATGGAACCAAATTTGGACACTTGAAAACATAATTATTATAACTTTTTCTATAAACTGTTTAATTGTTCTCCTTTAGTAATAATTTCTTAGCCTTTTTCATGTTTATTTTACTATGCAGTCTTAGGATAAACACACTAACTTAAAAATAAATTTGAAATTTACTGAAATAGTATTATATTTACGTATTGATTTTGAAAATGTATATTTATAATGTTTTTACCATACTGAGTCTTTATATGCAAACATTAGTAACATCTACTAATATACTATGTGTGTTATTATAATATTATTTTTATAATTACTGTTATTATTTAATCTTGCACATTTTTGAAATTTTCTTAGAGATTTTTTGTTGTTGTTACAATGTATCATTGTTTTCATTTTTCTGTTTCTTGCATATAGGAAAGCTACTAATTTTTATAAGTTAACATTCAATGCAACTTCCCACCATATCATCTTATGTTTTATAAAAATTAGTTTTTTAATTTGTTCTTTTTAGTTATGCACGACCATAGAATGTATTTTGACATATCATACATTCATGGAGTATAACTTTCCATTCTTGTGGTTGTACATGATGTGGGGTTTCACTGGTTGTGTATTCATGTATGAATATTAAAAAGTTATGTTCAATTCATTCTCTTGTCTTTCCCATTTCCATATCCCCTCCATTTCCTCCTCCAATCTGATGAATCTCCACTCTCTCTCATCACCATCCACCATGTATTGTGAGTCAGATTCTGCATATCAGAGAGAACATTTGTTAGCCTTGCAGGTAGTTTATTTATGTTATTGATTTTCCTTGAGTTTTAATAATCAAGCCTACAGTGCCTTTTTATTATTTTAAACTTTTTTATTAGCTTATACTCTTACTAATATTAATCGCTTAGTAATGGAGTTATTTTGATCTCCTATTAGTTTGTTGAATTGATTTTTTTTAACTACCAAAATATATTGAAGGTATAATTTTCTTCTGAACATTTTTCTCATATATTTATTGAGTGCTGATTTTTTGGAATGTGCAACTATGTTGGTATATCTACATTTTATAAATATGTTAGTAAATATAAGCAAATATTAATTAATTAAAATAGTAATGACTATGTGTACAGCTAAAACATGTGACAAAGTTAGCTCAAAAGTTGAGAATACAGTTAGTAGAGCTAAAGTGTCATGAGAATTTGGTCCATTTAGAAAGAGAAAGGTAGTAATTTAAGAGATACTCAATAAATCAAAGATTAATTTTGTGATGATCTCCAGGAAAATCATCACCCTGCTCCATGCAATCACAATCTACAGCTAACAATCCAGGGGAAACAGAAAAAATATAAAATACCTTTGATTAACTCATAAACCAAAAAAGTGATTAGACAAAAGAGGAAATAAGAACAAAAGGGAAATTTGGAAAAAAGAGCAAGATAATCTAGATCCAAATAGATCAGTGATGATACTAAAAGGTAAGACAATTCAGTCAGGGTGAAAATAAGTTGACTTTATTATTACAAAAAAAAATCCACCTAAATACAAGAAAACATTAAAGTAAAAGAATACAGAATATGTGCCCTGCTTCATTAACCAAAGAAAGACTATGCAGCTATACTAAAATTATATTTAAAAAGCTAAAGCTAGAAGCACCACTGGAAACGAGAATAACATATAATGCTAAAGCTGAACAGAATGAGAGGACACAGCAATATTATAGATTTGTACACCAGAAATACAGCTTCAAGATGCAGAAAGCAAATATTCACAAAAATGAAAGAAAAATTTACAAGCCCCCAGTCATATTAGGATATTTCACCACACTTTTTTTTGATAAGTCACTCATAAAAGGGACAGAATCAGAAAGGATGTAAAATATTTGAACAATACCATTATTAAAAATAACGCAACCTACATAAATAACATTCTAACTACCCAGGAAAATAGAATATGTATTTTCCCCAAGGGTACATAGAATATTGGACAAATCAAATCTTCTTGGACCGCAAAGCCAAAAGTTTGAAAATCATTCAGAATATTTCTCTGACCAAGATGGAATTAAGGTACAAGTAAATAACAACAACAACAAAGAAATTCTCAACTGTTTAGCAATTAAATAACATATTTCTAATAAGCCCATTGGATAAGCAAATTGACAAAGGAGTAAGATAATAATTTGAGCTATACAAAAATGGAAATAAAGCAGAACTTATGGAATGAAACTAAAGAGTGGTAAGTGAAATTTAGAGATTTAAATAATGTGATATAGAAGAAAGCTTAAATACTAATAATAGAAGAATTCATCTCAAGAAGCTGGGGAAATATCAGCAAATAAGAGAAAATACATAATAAAGATGTTTGCAAACATGAAATAGAAAACGTGATCAGCAAAGTTCTCAGTAAAACCAAATTTAGCTTTTAAAGCAAATTAAGAGAAAGAAAGAAAGAAAGAAAAAACAAAACTAATAGGACTGATCAAGAAAAAAGGAAAAAAAACTACCAAATTAAGAATTTAATAATGGGGGATCGCTACATATTCTATAAAAATAAGATGTTAAGGGGAAAGTAAAATAGACTATTTCAATAAGTCAACTATTTAGATAAAATATACACATCTCTTTAAAATGTAATTTTCTATTTTTTCATGGTAATAGGAAAAATGAGTAGTTCTATACCTATTCAGGAAATTAAATAAAATATGAAAACAATATTTTCAAATAAAACACCAAATTCAGATGTTTTCACATCTGAAATTTTCTAGACATATATATCCAAATTATAAATGGTATGTATGAGTGTGTGTGTGTGTGTGTGTGTGTGTGTGTAAACTTTTTCAGGAAATAGGTAAAACTATTTGAATTCATTTATGATGTCAGCATACTCATGACTTCAATATCTGACAAGGAGATTTTTAAAAACACAAATTATATGCTGATGTCTTTTATAATCATAGGTGCAAATACTCTGAGAAAAATGTTAGTATGTCAAACTCAGTGTATGAAAAGGAGGACATACCATGTTATATTTGCAAGAATGCAAATTTGCAAGAATGCAAACATTGTTATATTTGCAAGAATGCAAAGGTAGTGTGACACTAATAAAGTGGTTTATGCTAGACTTCCTTTTCCTGGTCAGGCTCTTCTTTCAGCTGAATCATTTGCCTCTTTTATTTCTTGATTGTTCCAATTTTGTTTTACATATTATTGAGATTTTTCTTTCCTTTGACTTTCAGAAAGCCTTGCTAGTGTCAGATGAAGGTGTCTACTAATCATAATTCCAAATTTTCCTTTAACAATACTGGGAAAAAAATTGACTTAATTATACTGTTATATTGTGTATATGGGTGAATATTTATCAATGAATCCCACTATGACATATAATTCTAAAATACTAATTAAAAACACTTAAGAAAAATGCTCAGGCAGCTTTCAGTAAGCACAATTTTCCGATTGGATCGATTTCTGAACTCTCTAATTCAGGATTCTTTGTGAAGTAAATTTCTGTATAACTTTCCAGGCTTCCCCTGGTGGGAGTTGAGCAAACTCCTACATCCACTGAAGATTACATTAAAACTGAAATTATGTCATTAAATATTAAATCATTTATAGCCAGTCACATTGTCTCAGGTAAAAATATGTAGATACATCTTGAAGTAAAAGCTTAATGCATCTGATTGGTACTGGCGATTGCAGCCCAATGGGAATAAGTTCAAAGGACTGCAATCACCACTGCAGCACAAGCAAAGAGGCTCTGGCTTCAGGTTCTGATTTCTGTAAAGGCAGAAGGACACATACAGGAGTGCAAGGATGCCTTTTGCTTTGTCTCACTGGATAGGTCCATAGAAACAGAATGGAACTACTGAATCTCAAATAGTTTAGGCCAGGAGGATGCTAAGAGGGCATTTATTCTGATTACCTCAGAACTCCTATGCCTCATTGGTCAAAGTTTTTCTCTTGTAAGATTGACTTTCCTTCACTTCAAGATGGCTCATCTGTTTCAGCTCCAGTCAATGAAGCCAAATGCTTCTGACTGCTGCGTGGAACTTTCTCTGGATATGTAGTGGCAGGAGAAGGAAAGGTCACAAAAGGTGGCAGTAGGTGACGCTGCAACCGTTGAGGTAGATTGACAGCAACTGGGACCAAAAAATAAAACTGGTCTTGGAAAGTCAGATTAGGTAAAGAAATATGAGGTAGGAAGAAGTGGTTCCAGATATACTCATAATAGCCTGATTTGCCTGTTAGACACTAGAAATACATCCTATGTTTCTACAGTGTTGCCTTATTAATGAATAAAATTATTTCCTGGCTTTGAATTTGGTACTTCAGAACACTGTTATATTGACTCCCTGACTTTTTTTTTTTTTTTCAAATTTTATACCATTACACTTTAGATATCTGGGGCAAAACACTCCCCATCCTAACAAAGCTAACCTAGCAGCTTAATATCCCCAGTAATTAGTCTTCCAGAAAACATAACATAAATTGAAATCCTGAATACATTAGTAAGAACAGTGTTAATGCCAAGCTTTATCAAAGCCATCAGTTTTACCCAAACCCAGTTTTTTTTCATATTTTATAGCACTTATATATACTCATTAATTTTTTAGAATACTATGCACTTTTCAGACATTATGAAACCTGCTGTGATTCTTTTGAAATGGTTACAAAACATATTCATCGAAGATAAACTTTTAGAAATCTGAAAGTTGAGAGTGGATGGTTAGAAATAAGGAATAGCCGTGAGCAATATGCTAATTAGTTTTACAAGTTTGTTAACACTTTTATATCTAAGTTACAACAACGCTGGGACTCATATTGCTGTAAGAGTTGGCTGTTTCCATTTAGCATCTTCATGTAATCGTGTTTAGGAAATGGATTCAAATTTAACTTGCCACTCAAAGCTCTTAGTAAAACTTGGAAGGAGCTGCTTTTCAACACTCTCCACTCAGCAGTCCCAGTGGGCCTGTGAGGAGGATTATGTTCTTCCGACTCTTGGCAGAATATTCTAAGCCGTCAGTGCTTGGCCAAAGCCCTT
Organism: Ictidomys tridecemlineatus; assembly: GCF_052094955.1. Taxonomy (NCBI): domain Eukaryota; kingdom Metazoa; phylum Chordata; class Mammalia; order Rodentia; family Sciuridae; genus Ictidomys; species Ictidomys tridecemlineatus. The sequence continues at coordinate 135,772,045 of NC_135483.1, read as the reverse complement.
ATTGCATTAGGAAAAGTGAGGATCTGGAAGAGGCCATGGCCATTCTTTTTGAGTAAACAGAGAAGTCCTTGGGAGGGTGCTTGCTTTGGCTGGTCCTGGACAATGGTGCAGAAGTCAGGTGGTGAGGGAACGGGGTGCTGAGTGAAGAAGCTATCTCCTTCACCTGCTAGCTCAGGTGCACAAATACCTAAGTACTCTTTAATTATGCTGATGCTAAAGAAGTATGTTACTATTCTTTTGTGAGCTTAAACTTTTTTTCTGATTGAAGCTGTCCTTAAAATTTAAATGCCTGGGATCCCACTCCATATCTACAAGGTTTTTCAGTAAGTTCTTTCTTTCAGTAAGTTGCTTTTTTAAAATTAATTTATTCTAATTAGTTATATGTGATAGCAGAATGCATTTCGATTCATTGTACACAAATGGAGCACAGCTTTTCATTTCTCCAGTTGTACATGATGTAGAGCCACACTACATGTGCAGTCATACATCTACCTAGGTAATGATATTCATCTCATTCTGCCATCTTTCCTACCCACTGTCTTTTCCTTTTCCCTGTCTCCCCTTTGCCCAATCAAAGTTCCTCCATTCTCCCCATGCCTCCCTCCACCCAACCCCACTAATGGGTCAACATCTACTTATCAGAGAGAACCCTTGGCTTTTGTTTTTGGGGGATTGGATTACTTTGTATAGCATGATATTTTCCAACTCCACTCATTTACCTGCAAATGTCACAATTTATTCTCTTTTAATGCTGAATAATTTTCCATAGTGTATATATACCACAGTTTCTTTATCCTTTTATCTGTTGAAAGACATCTAGGTTGGTTCCACAGTTTAGCTATTATGAATTGAACTGCTATGAACATTGATGTGGCTGTGTCACCATAGTGTGCTGATTTTAAGTCACTTGGATATAGACTGAGGAGTGGGATAGTTTGGTCAAATTATGGTTCTATTCCAAGTTCTCTAAGGAATCTCCACACTTCTTTCCCCAGTGGTTGCACCAATTTGCAGTCCCACCAGCAATGTATTAATGTACTTTTTTCTCCACATCCTCGCCAACTCTTATTATTGCTTATATTCTTGATAATTGCCATTCTGACTGGAGTTAAGATGAAATCTTAATGTAGTTTTGATTTGCATTTTTCTAATTACTAGAGAAGTTGAACATTTTTTCATATATTTGTTGATTGATTGTATATCTTCTTCTGAGAAGTATCTGTTCAGATGCTTAGCTCATTTATTTATTGGGTTATTTATTTATATTTTTGGTGTTAAGTTGTTTTTTTTTTTTTTAGTTCTTTATATATCCTGGAGATTAGTGCTCTATCTGATGTGCATGTAGTAAAGATGTTCTCCCACTCTGTGGGAAAGTTCTTCATGTTATTGATTGACTCCTTTGCTGAGAAGCAGCTTAGGAAAACTATCCCATTCTCAATAGCCTCAAAATAAATAAATAAGTAAATACTTGGGAATTAATCTAACAAAAGAGGTGAAAGACCTATACAATGAAAACTACAGAACACTAAAGAAAGACATTAAAGAGGACCTTAAAAAGTGGAAAGATCTCCCATGTCCTTGGATAGGAAGAATTGATATTGTCAAAATGGCCATAATACCAAAAGCCTTAAACAGATTTAATGCAATTCCAATTAGAATCCCAACAACATTCCTCAGAGAACTTGAAAAAGCAATCATAAAATTCATATTGAAAAATAAGAGACCCAGAATAGACAAAGCAGTCCTTAGCAAGAAGAGTAAAGCAGGAAGCATCACAATGCCAGATATTAAACTGTACTACAGAGCTATAGTAACAAAAAACAACGTGGTATTGGCAGCAAAATAGAGATGTAGACCAATGGTACATAATAGAAGACACAGAGACAAACCCAAATAAATATGGTCATCTCATACTAGACAAAGGAACCAAAAACATCCATTGGAAAAAAAATAGCCTCTTCAATAAATGGTGCTAGGAAAACTGGAAATCCATATGCAGCAAAATGAAATTAAACCATATATCTTACCATACACAAAGCTCAACTCAAAGTGGTTCAGGGACCTAAGAATTTGACCAGAGACCCTGTGCCTAATAGAAAAAAAGTAGGCCCAAATCTTTTAAGTCCTTTGGGTATAGACTGGGAATGGGACTTGCTTAACCAGACTCCTGAAGGACAAGAAATAACATCAAGAATTAATAAATAGGGCCCGGGCACTTAGCTCAGTTGTCAAAATGGCCATAATGCCAAAAGCCTTAAACAGATTTAATGCAATTTCAATTAGAATCCCAACAACATTAGAGTGCTTGCCTCCCATGCAGAAGGCTCTGAGTTCAATCCCCGGCACCACAGGAGGAAAAAAAAGAATTAATAAAAGGGATGGATTCAAACTAAAAAGCTTCTTCCAGCAAAGGAAACAATCAATAAAGTGAAGTAAGTTGCTTTTCTAATATAAAACTGAAGTTTGAGGTTAGCTCGGAATCTAAAGTTTAACAGGTTGTCCTACAGAGGTTAGGAGAAGGACTCTGTGACAATCCACCTGAACTTGGAATTTAGGCTGGGGTGATAATCTCACTGATCATGTTAACTGGGTTTCAAGACTGCAGAATTGGGGATGTAGTAGTTTTTCAAAATAAGTATTTTCCCAAAGATGAGAGTCCTACTTATTACAGTCTAGTCACTCCTCTACAAATGGAAAAGCCTAGACTTCCTTAATCAGAATCATCTTTGTTGAGTTTTACACTAAATGTCAGAGAATTATAAGCCAAATTGTTCCCAAATCACTAGGACCTGTGCAAAGCAATTTAGGATTTTTAAGTTCCAAATCAAGTGAAGACTAATTGGATCTTAGATGGACAAAGAATGAAGGAACTAGGTTAGGATTGAGGAAAACCATCAAAAAGAGAATCTGGCTATGTTCAAGCAAACACATTCTTTGAGTTGACAATAAACTGCATTATACACATACTCCATTATGTCTCTGACTTCAATAAATAGTTGACCTTCCATGAAACAAACACCTACCATAAGTTTGAATCTCAGCTGAAATATGTATGGTATACAATGTTACAAAAAAATTAAAACTATAGATAACATTTTAAACAACTGACTTTGGATAAAATGATGCCATTGTGCTCCAGCAACAATTTTCAGTTTTCAATTGGACTATCACCATTCTTTTGGTCTCAAAGTCCCCAAGACTCAGAAATAGCTAGAGCAGTAATACATTTCTTATATTATTTTCACCTTTTAAATGTGTTTTCAGTTTTTTATTCCCTGCTCTTGTACTATTGAAAATCATTACCATTACAGCAAGACAAATTTTTGTACCATTACAAATACTGACATTTATTCTTAATGACTCTGTGTATGGAAGCCAAAAAGCAATTGCCATTGATTTTATGTAGAAAGTTCTTTTTGTCACAATTATAGCATTTGTGGAAATTTTAAAATCTGCAATTGTAAATGTCTCATAAGATAAATTCGCAATTATCAGTAAAACACAAAATATAATTTTCTAAAGCAAGCTCTTTTAAAAAATAATTCTGTCTCTAATATGTTGTTCATTTTCTACTAGATTCCAATATAAAAGCTCTTTTTCTTTCAACTACTCCTTCCCAAAGTATAGCAAAGATTTTCTTACACTCCAAGTTCTTAAAACAAATTATCTTATTGAAATAAAGTTTAAGCATTGATTTCATATAAATTCCCTATTGTCTGCCTGGAACTTCAAAATGCATTTCTTTCCCTGAAGCACTTTAGTGGTATTATTATTATTTTTTTTTACAGAAGTGATTTTTAAACCATCTTATGTCCTTTCTGCCAACTCATTTCTCTCTTTTCCTTACCTTTCCTATTACTGGGTTAGGAGAGGCTCAAATATTTAATCAGGAAGAGAATGAATCCTAGCATTTTTTTTCTTCTTGTTGTTGTTTTTTTAATATTGATCCCCATTTCGAAATAAAATAGAAATATAAGCCCCTTGCTCTTAGACCTAACCAAGTCAACTGTTAGAGGTTTATTGTTGAAACTGCTGCATTAATCAAAGCTTAGCACTTCAGTGGATGTTTGCTTTCATACTACTGAGGATTGAACCTATAGACTCAAGACACATGCTAGGCATGCACTGAGCTATATACCTCCATCCATTTTCAATTTTTATTTTGAGACAGGGCCTTACTACATTGCTGAGGCTGGCCTTGAACTTTAGATCCTACCCCAGCTTCCTGAAACATAACCTGGGATTACAGGTGTGTACCCCCATTCTTGGTCCTATTTGTTCTTTTAATGTACTTATCACATTGCATTACAAGTCCTACTTATTCATTTGCTACCCTTATTTAACTTTGAAAGGTGTCTACTTTGTGCCAAGCAAAAACTAAAGCAGATAGAAGGTGTGGAACCAACATTACTATAAATTAACAACAATAACTCCCTTGCTGCTTGCCATCAGGGAATTAAAAAGAAAAGGCCTAAGGACACGTTATGGACTTGTTATTGGCCCTCTGTTATCTTAAATGTCCCTTATGAAACACATCTTCAGTTGTACAATGAGAGAGTTTAACTACCTTGTCTAGAGATTATGGTTAGCTCTGAGTGTCTAAATAACATGATTTCTGTTCTGCCTTTTAATGTTTGAAAGGAGAATCAAAAAACAAATTTTCTTCTTATAAATTCTTGAGAATTTTCATGGATATATACATAAACTAAACATAACAATTAATTCTATATGTTAAATTGACTGTACCCTGGGATGCCCAGATATTTGGTGATTTTGTTGTCTGTGATTGTGTTTCTGAATGAGCTAAGCATTTGAGTTAGTGAATACTGAAGCAGATTGCCCTCCCCAAAGTAAGTGGGATTCTTCCAGTCTGCTGAAGGCTAAGAAGGAATTCCTTCTTTCCTAAAATAAAACAAAAAGCTGAATATCTTCTGCTTGACACATTGATCTTCTCGTGCCTTTTGACTTGGATTCCAACTGGAATGATATCATCTATTCCCCTGAGTCTCAGTTTCACTGACTGCAGATCTTGGGAGTTTCAGCTTATATAATTATGTAAACCAATTAAATACACATATAACCAATATTAATACAATTAGTAATTAATAATGGGGAGGGGAAGCAGCAAGGAATGGGAATGGAGAAAGAGTAGACATATACTCTACAATTTAGATTGGAATTTGTTCTGATATAGTAATTGAATAAATTCCAAAATATTGAATATGATTACTAATCTCACCAAATTTACAGCTATAATGAAATTAGACTTCTGACCAAAATTGTATACAACACCTTATCTCCCATTAGGAAAAAAATAAAACATGGGAATGTAGAAATGGATGGTTAACTGTATAGAGACAAGACTGAAATTGAGCACCAGGGGGCAGTAAAGTATTCTCTTATGTAAAATGCAGTGAATCTACATTCTTGCTACAAGGAAAAAACTTCATTTGAAAATTTCAGTCAGACATGGTTACAAACACTCGATGTGTGCAGATTCTTGAAGAATAAGTTGAAGAACTTCTCTAAGAAATAATGTTCACAGACCATAGGCATTTAACATGGAAAAATTTCAGTTTCACTAGCTTACACTGTAAATGTTCAATATGGTTAGTGACTACTATATTAAACTAGTAGGTATGGAATATTTCCACCATTGCAGAAAATTCTTTTGGCTAGCACTGAACCACAGAAACAGCAAGAATAAAAACAGATCCCTTCAGAAGCTGCACCAGAGAATTGAGCCAGGAAAGTATGATGTCAACAAACAAAAAAATTTCAAAAAGGAAACAATACAACAGAAGTGTATTCTGGAATTTATAGAAAATTCTTCCCTAATTATACACAGTGGCTCCATCTTCTCAATATCTTCACAGGATGACATGATTTTTCAGCAGGGAAAAGTTATTTTTTAAAAATGAGGTGCTGAATCCCAGTGGCTTAGGAGGCTGAGGCAGGAGGATCAGGAGTTCAAAGCCAGCCTCAGCAACTTAGGGAGGCCTAAGAAATTCAGTGAAACTCTGTCTCTAAATAACATACAAACAGGGTTGGGGGTGTGACTCAGTGATTGTATGCCCCTGAGTTTAATCGCCAGTACCAAAAAAAAAAAAAAAGGAAAAAGAAAAATGAGGTGCTGAATTGTAAGCTATGACTGTACATAATATCAGTTAGTTAGCACAGAATCATTTCCAGTTGAAATTTTCATAGTGTGAATTTTGCAAAATCTTTGTGAAAATAAAAACTGAAAAAAAGATAAACTAATATGGCTCTTTATGGTGATATCAACTACTATCTGTGTACACTTTGTAAGATATTTTATTCATATAAAATGCTCTTATTGATGACCTAGAAAGAGTATTTTGGTGTAGAAAAATAAAAACAGCCTAATACCCCAAATTCCCAAATAGAAGGAAAGAGTGAATGGGTAAAGGCAGAATCCTCAAAAACAAGCTATTCTCCCTGCAGAACCCATGGGATCTCACTGTGTTGCCCAGGGTGGACTCAACCTTGCCATACTCCTTCCTCAATCTCCCCAACAGCAGGGATTATAAGTGTCTGTCACCATACTGGGCTAAGATATTCTTCTAAGAAGGTGGTATACAAAAGAAAGAGATTATCAGAGCCCACTGAAAGACCTGAATTTTGTTTGCTGCACCATTTACTTTTAGATTAATTGAGAAGCCTCAGCCTGATTCACAAATCTTATGACAACAAGTACAAATCATTCTGGCTTGAAAATAAAGAAAAAGAGATGAAAACTAATTGAGCAAGCCTCCAGCAGACACGGATATGGAAAGGAATCAGGAGGAGAGAGAAGAAAATCTTAGAAAAGAGTACAAAAGCCTCAGTCTTGTTAGTTAGCACAGAATCATTTCCATCACAGGGAGGGAAGGCAGATGGATAGAGAGACAGCGCTAAATAATCAGTTCAAGAAATCCTGCAACATTGTTCACAGAGCTTCAATCAAGCTTTCTCCAAACATTTTTGCTAAATATAATCTCTACATAGAAAATTATGTTTGTGAAATGTCATTACCTTTTTTGCTGGATATATTTGTAAATAGATTATAAACTAATGTATCAACATTTATTAATTAAGCACTTAGAAGCTGATTGTGCTTATTACTGTTTTCATATTCTTATATGTGTTTACTTGTACAAAGACCAGAACCAGCAAAGACAGACTTTAATGCAGTGTAGCTTTAATGATTTAAAATATTTAGTACAGTTGGTAATCTTACTTTTATTTGCTATTCCTGATGCATAATTTATTTTTCATCTTTCTCCAGCATCTTCAAAGTCCTCCTTGTACTTTGCAGTAAGCAGTCACAGTTCCTAGGAAGTCTGTTTAATTATAATGCAGTACTATTTCCTTAAACCTGTCCACATTGATTTTACTCTAAATGAGATGTTTGGAAATTACTTTGTTATTCTGTTATTGCTCTGTTTATCCTATAATAAACTCCAAAAATAATAAACTATAACATTTTAAGTAATTAACATATCAAAAAACCTTATATTAGCTACATCTTTAAATCTTCTCAATAACTTTAGACAGAGTTACATTATTATGTTATATGGATGACTTAATATATGCAATTGTCTTAGATCTCCAAAATTCATAATTTTAGCTCTTTACTCCTATAGTCCATTAGTCAAAACTAACAACCATGTATAAGGGTGTCTAAGACACTGAGACATGGGAAGGAAAAATGACTTTTTCTGAACTTTTGGGCGTTACATTTTGGAAAGAAGATAGAAATTAAACAAATATTTACACAATTAATAACTTGACCACAATAAGCAATATAAAAGCCCACAACTGGGATGATAGGAGATAGCAAAGGATTCCCCAAGGATTTTATAAAGGAAAAATGGATAGTTGAAGAGAAACTAACACAAGAGACAAAATGGCTTGCAGTATCTTCAGAGAAGTAGCTGACTCATGATTAAGTGACTGCTAACTCCTTAGGCTTTTTTATAATAAGCTGAAAAGAAAAATCTGATTTCTTATCTGCTTATAAACATTTCAGAACGATGAATTTAGATGACTAACTTTGCACCCCAGCTGATATTTGCTGTGCAAACTGAGATGCTATTGCTCCTCCTGGAGTATGTCAGTTCAAGTTGATGGTTGATCTGCACAGAATTTCTTCCTCCATAATTTGTAATGAGGAAGGAGCACTATTTTATTTCTTCAAGGGATGCAATCACCTCTGGAAAAGAGTTGTCAACACGGGGAGGGGACAAGATGGGGTCTGCCGTCTGTCTGGAGGATGTTGCTGGTTATGGAGTGGAATTTGGAAGGAGGATGGGGAGGAATTTTTCAGCTATAGCTACAAATGTAATTTCACTTAAGACAAAAGCCAACTAAATAGCTGGTGGTTTTCTGGAAATTTCCCTCATTTCTGATATGGTGAGAGGATTAGGGATTTTTGATATCTCTTTGGAGAGTCATCCTTAAATTGTCATTTTGTGAAATAAACAACTCTATGTTTATTTTTTTCAGGTAGATTAGAAATAAAGCAACACAAGTACGAGTCTGAAAGTTAGGACTTTTAAAATCTTCATATTTATATGAAAATTTCCTGGGAAATTATTCATTAGCTTAATTTTTAATTTATTTTATGTTTTGTTAAGTAAAACATAAGCATAGTTTAACAAGTTGCTCATATAAGATAATCAAACCTTTCTTATCTGCTGGGCATGGTGGTACATTCCTGTAATCCCAACAGCTCAGGAGGCTGAGGCAGGAGGATCATGAATTCAAAGCCAGATTCAGCAATTTAGCAAGACCCTAAGCATCTCAGTGAGACCCTGTCCCTAAATAAAATATATATGTTTAAAAGGGCTGGAGAGGGGGCTCAGTGATTAAGTGCCCCTGGGTTCAATCCCCAATACGAAAAGCAAAAAATACTTTCTTATCTTCCTGAGTCTCCTTCCAATAATCTACCCCTTAAGTTATTTTATTTTATTTCATCTACAATATAGTACCAAATTTACAAATAATGCATGAATGCTGATTTCTCATGATTCATCAATTTTAGATAATCGTCTATAGTGTTTATACTATGAAAATAACATTTTGACTCTCTTTTACATGTGAATATCCTTCCAATGTGACAATATGATATTAATTAAATCTACTTCGATCATATACATAATTTTGATTCTGCTAAGGCAGAGTACTATAATCATATTTCTTTACAAATACATATTTCTCCTTTTCTTAAGAAAGTTTTTGTTTTGAGAGAGAGAGAGAGAGAGAGAGAGAGAGAGAGAGAGAGAGAGAGAGAGAGAATTTTAATGTTTTCGGCGGACACAACATCTTTGTTTGTATGTGGTGCTGAGGATGGAACCCGGGTCGCACGCATGCCAGGCAAGCACACTACCACTTGAGCCACATCCCCAGCCCTCTTAAGAAAGTTAATATTTGGATAACTTCTAGAATTTCTTGATTTTAATAACATTTAGTTAAATATTTTCACATTTTCTTTTTTTTTTCTGTAAAATGCATGTATCTTCACCTGCAGTTGGAACTTGAATGATCTCAGAGACTGTTATACATCTGGCACATCTTCTTCCATCACTAGTGAATGAATGCCCCTTTGCACTTCTCCTTTGTGGAAACCCTATTTATAAGATAACGGGAATATTTTAATTTGTTTACTTTTGCAATACCGGGGCCTCATCCATGCTAGGCAAGTGATCGACCATTGAGCTATACCACTCCCAGCTCCCAGGAACCTTTTGTTTTGCTTCCTCTTTGGATATTTCATGGTTCCTATTGACTTCTTAAGCCAGAATGCATGAGATTATTTTTATTTCATAGAATAGATTGAGGTTGTGTGTATTTAACAAAATACCACATAATTGGTATTGTTAGCCTCTTACTTCTTAATAGGAGGAACATGACATCTGCCTGTCTTTTTAGTGATTTTAACAAGTTTTGTTGTTTCGTTTTGTTTCAAATGACCTAATTTTATAACAACCCACTCTTGGGATAACTAGTCTAGTCATGTGAGACTTAACCCATTCCAGGAAGATAGACATAATCCCTTCTGAGGATAGTGCCCCCTATAACTTAATTACCTACCACTAGTCCTCATCTACCAAATCTTCCATTTCTCAGTACTGCTACCTGGACAATAGCACTTTATGACTGAAATTTTATATTCTTTGAGCAAAAGTCTCCCATTTCCCCATACCCCAGCCCTTGGTATCCACCATATTATATATATATTCCACATATAAGTGAGATCATGTAATACTTGTCTCTATATATCTTATTTCTTACTTTCATTAGATTTTATTTAAATTTACTTTCTGTGCCCCACTGTTTCTACCTCTACTGAGTTATTTCAATAGTTTGTTGTTGTTTTAATTTCCTTTCTGCTGTGCAGAAGGCACACTCCTTAAATGCCCAGGGATTTTTTTTTTCTTTTGTGATCAGTAGGAAACCAATCAGACCCTGAGAATTTCTGTATATGTTTTTAAGGGTTAGAGATGCAAATCCTGTGGACTAGAAGTCTTTATTCTAGATGATCTTGTAATAACTTTTTTTTTTAGAACATCAGAATGTCAGTATCACTGAGTCTACACTGTGGAGTAGATCAGTATATCAGAGAAAAATTTTATAATCTCCCTTCTGAACTATAAAATGTCACAGCCAGCATTCTGGGTACTGAGTATGGAAAAGAACCTAGAACAAGAGTGGGAGTCTCATTATTTAGGATGTCAGCTTTTTTTGTGTGTCCCTGTTTTCAGCCCCACTTTTTACTTCATCCTCCTCTATGTTTAATATTCTAGATTTCAAAGACTCCATGTTGCAAATTTTCTAGAGAATATATTACTTATTTTAAATTGAGGAAGAGGGGAACATGATGAATTTAAGGGCATGACTAGAATCTGTTGCTATGCTGTTCAATTAGGTGTTCCTCAGTATCAGTTCTTTCCTGATAATTCTAACTTGAGTGGGGAAGAATGTCTTCTGATGAATTTGATTACTCTTTTGGAAGCTGTTAATGCTTTAAAAGTTACAACATTATTCTCATTTGGCTTTGGCAGGGGCAACTTTAGATGCAGACACAACATGACAGAGATTGCTAGTAATGCCCTAAAATGTATCATTACCTTTTCCTAAGTTAGTTGAAACATTGATTTTTTGCTCACTGAATAGGCATGAGAATGGGCTGGCCATTCCCCCAGGCTTTCTCTCAACCAGTGTATGATATTATGTTCTAACCAATAAGATATGAATTCAAGAATATAGAAAGTAAATCTGATTTTTGCTATTCCCTTTTCCCATTGCCTGGTAAACATCTTAAATCATGTGAAAAATAGTACTTCACTACCTGGCAAGTTCACAGGATTGAACAAGCTAATCTCCTTGACATTTCATAGCTCTGGGTTATTTAAACCTGGGCTGCCAGGTTAGAGAGAAATAAATTTCTGTTGTGTTTAAATCACTGCTTTTTTTTTCTATTTCTTTTTCTATAGCAGCAGTCAAATCTGCCTTTCGAACAGGATGTGCACATGTCGAATGTTTCTCATACTTTCATAAAAACAGCAACAGGACTCCTAGATAAATGACAACAAATTGCAATTTCATAATTATATGTTTTTCTTTTAGTTTTCCCACATGAAAATGCTATGGGCCTCTGCCAAGCCTGGCTAGGAATTATTTGATAGATAATTGTTGAACATGAAATTACAAATGCAATGTATTATAAGTCAGGAACATTTTGAACATAAACTCCTGATGTGTCTGTGATTTTTGTTGTCAGATTCCTGGGGCCATAGCAATATTAGTAAATAAATACAAGCAGAAAAATGTCCAACTCATATTTTATTAGTGTGTTTTTCCAGGAGAAGTTCAACATATTTTTTTCTTCTGATTTCCAATATTTAGTTTATATTTTTCTAACATGTTTTATTGATTATGCCTATACTTGGAAGATATTTGTAATGTCAAACTGGGGCAATGTGTTTACATGTATATCTCAGAGGATCTGAGAAATTGAAACCAGTTTAGAAATTTTTCAGCTGATAATTAATGTTCTAAAAGGGTTCTTATCTACTCTTTTTTATAGAGAAGTTCAAGTGGCTCTTACCATCAATTACCAGTTCTTTCATTTCTGAGAATCCTTAAGAAACAAGCTGTTCATTTTGTTCCTCTGTGATTTTCAGACAGCTCTTTACAATTTTTTTTTTCCACTGCCAGGTCCGAATACTTATAATTCTGACTTAGAACAAAGTTGAAGACTGTGACAAGGTTCTCTTGGCACAATTCCAGGAACTCAAATCACAATGGAGCCACACATAAATTTTTATGTGTATTCTTATGCACATAAAAATAGTGAGAGGGAACTGATTCTGGTTTTGTAGCGTTGTCTTGTATATGTATTTAAGAGGGTAAAAACTGGGGGAAAAAGGATCATAGATATTTTCCAGCAATGCTAGCATGACACTTGGAATATCAATGGGTATTTGCAAAGAAAATATGAAGTTTTAAGAATGAGAAAATCCTGAACAAGGTTATGTAGCTTAGCGAAGAGCACTTGCCTAACATGTGCAAGGCCCAAGATGTGATCCTTAGCACCATAAAAATGTATTTTAAAATTATCATGAAATTCAAATGCTCAGGACAACCAGTTTCTAAAATATGTTTATATTTTATTCATCCTTGAAAAGACATAGCCCTGTATTTTGACAACAATCAAAAACCAGTTTCTATTTTTTTTATTATTCCACAGTGCAGACTAAGAAATCATCCCCTATACTTCTCACAACAGCAGCTTTGAGGTCTGAATAAACAGCCCCATTTAAGGAGGCAGAAAGGAGAATAAGGTTCCTGGGGAGATGGCTGATTGAGGATAGCTTGATAGAGCAGCTTTCTCTTGATAAGGATGATCATGTGGCTCTAGAGCATCCACCTTCTAAATACAAAATAGAAAACCTAGCTTCCTAATTTTTGTATTTTGGTTTTTTTCAATTGACAAATAATAACTGGGCCTATTTCTGGGGTGCATTGTGATATACACACATTGTAAAAAGACTTAACCCAACTAATTAGCATATCCATCAACTCACCAACTTATTTTTGTGGTAAGAGCATTAAACATTTTGTTGTAGCAATTTTGCAATCTGCAATACATTTTTAATAACTGGGTCACCAGGGAGTGCAATAGGTGAGTAAACCTTCTTCTTCCAATCTAACTGAAATGTTTTACTCTTTCATCCACATCTTCCTTTTCCATCCCCTCCCTGGCTTTAACCTTTCAACTTTGTTTCTATGAGATTGATTTTTTTTTTGGCTTCCACAGTTAAAATTGACCATGTAGTATTTATCTATCTGTACCTAGCTAATTTCATTTAGCATATTTTTTCCAGTTCCATCCACACTATTGTGAATGACAAAATTTCTTTGTTAAGACTGCATGGTATTCCACTGGTTATGTGTACCACATTTTCTCTATCCATTAATCTATTAATGAAAACTTAGGTTGTTCTAATTTCTTAACTACTATGAATAATGCCAAAATGAACACAAGAGTGTAGATATCCCTTTGACATACCAATTTCAGTTGCTTTGGCTATGTACCAAAGTGAGAATGTTAGATCACATGTTAATACTATTTTTAGGGTTTTTTTTTTTGAGAAATTTCCATACTCTTTTCAAAACATACTCATTCCCATCAACAGTGTGCCCTTTTCTCCACATCCATGTCAACACTTTTTATCATTTATCATTTTGATATCACAATGGGATATTATTGCCTTTTACCTGTTAGAATGGCTGTGAGGAAAAAAAAATAGAGCTGCTTTTTGACCTTGAGTGCTTATTCTGAGACCCCTGGCATTCCTCACATGCAAGCTTGGACTTCCTTATTTTCACCATTTCTTTTCAGGCAAGTCTGTGCTTTGTATGAAGTTTCTGGAGCATGTTAGAAATTGTCATACCTATACAATATAGCAGCATCAACGTATGTTTGTGCAGCATATTAAGCAGCATGAAATCAGAACAGCAAACAATTCTCATGTCTTTCATGTTACATGTGCCGTGTGGCGAATCATTGCTTTCTTCCAGGAAAAAAAAAATGTAGTGGATTAAGTGATGCTTGGATCATTCCTTTAGAAAACTAACTAGGTACCTACTCAATTATGACCTCTATTTAAAATACTTTGATACAGTAGGAAATAAACACCTCCCAGCTTTCATGCAGCATGCACATTGTACAAAACAATACTTTTTATTTATTTCAAATATTTTAAGTTTTCAGATAATTTAAATCAGATAAATTCTATCGAGAAAAGCAAAGAAATTTTTCTATGATGAGGTTCAGCCTGGGTGTGGGAATTAAGAGTGGAGGTGGTGTGAAGAAAAGGACAATCTATGGCGGACAAAATCAGAAATTTGACCGTTCGATGTTCATCCCAACCACTACTGCATCTAAATGAATGAATCATAAGGTTCTTAATAAGGACAGCAAGAGTTCAAGTGGGGGGCAAGACTGTCAACCATAAAATCCATAAATAAGAATTTCCATAAAGTCAGATGATTGTTATCAAAAGAAAAAGTTGATAAAACTGGAGCACATATTTCAATGTGCAGCTCACTATTAAGAGCTTCATCATTGTAAAACTACTTCAGGTCCAGTACTATTATCTGACAGTGTTGACAAAATATTCATTCCAGAACAACAAAAAGTTTGTACAGCTTAGATATATATTTCAATACCACTGGATTTCCTTTATTTGCCTCATTTTCATAATACTGGTTCACAAATCTTGCAATCAGTTGCCTGATCACTGCACATTGTATAAAGCAATACTTTTTATTGATTTCAAATATTTTAAGTTTTAAGATAGCCAACTATTGTTAAGTTTATGCTGTGTTTGAATTCACTAAAAGATGCATAGAATTTTACTGGGTAAATGAAAGTCAGGTTGCTTTAAGAGAAAGTTTCATGCACTGGAAAATGTACTTGCATTTTCACTTCACTAAAGTAAAGATATGCTGGCAATGCATACATTATCTATGTAAAAGAAATCAGTGATTGTTTGACACTATAAAATAATTACTGCCACACTTAAGACATGATCATGGTATGGGATTAAATTGGGGTTAAATGTGCTTATCATTCAGAGATCTACACTCATATATTTTTGTAGAAAATGCTGTGATGTCTGGACAAGATAGGGTTATAAAATGATTGTTCTATGGTGTGGCAAAATTTTCCAAACTCCCTTTGGGAAATAAAGTCCAACACACACTTCTTCCCTTTACCTCCAAACTTCACTGTAGCAACTCAGTGTTCTCCACTAGGAGTTAATTTTCATCTGTACCTCGTATTCCAGATCACCAGATGTGGAAAGACATATACAGCAAGAAAATTATAGTAGTTTTCAGCAACTCTTTCCCAAACAGCTACACACATCATACACACAACAGCAACATCATAGACTCCGGATATGCAGATTGAGAAGCTGAGAGACCATTACCCTTGCAGGCTCTATCTGGACAGCTAGACAAGGCCAGGGGAAAGCAACTAGAAGAAATGAACCTGAGTTTCTCTCTTCCTCTCCTACTCCTCTCCCTCCCCCTTTCCCCACCAAACACAAAATTGAGCTCTGTCCTGCTCTTCCTCTCCTCTCTCTTTCTCCAGCCACTCCATTCCATCATGCCCTGCAGGTTGTCGCCCCCCTCCCTCTTATCCCCAGTCCTCTCTCCTCTGCTACCTCCCTCCCCAGCAGCTGGTGCAAACGCCACAGCTGCTGCTGCTATTGCCTCTGCAGCCAATCTCTGTCAATATCACCCCGCCCACGCCCGATCTGGATTCTGAAGTCGCGCACTGGCCTGGGGATGAGGGCGGGGGAGAGAGTGGCGTGGCCGAGAGAGAGGGGAGGAGGCGTGGGAAGGAGACAAAAACAGCTTCCAAGCAGCTGCCTGCAGGCGCGGCTCCACTGGGCATCTGGGCAGGAGGGGTCTCTGGATCAGTGGCTGGGGAGCCGCCCAGGTTGATTTGGTTTCTAGCTAGCAATTCAATGGGGCCGGTTTACTGCTGAGCCATCCTGGCCCGAAGGGGCAGCAGCTAGTGAGGACAGACGCCAGGCTAGCAACACCTCCTAAGCAACCAGAGCTGAGGAGACCAGAGATTGGTGAAGACACAAACCCAAGAGAAGGAAAGGCCTCCAGGGAACCTTGCTTCACAGGGTTCCCACGGGGTGCTGGTGGAGACCTGTCCCTGGGTTGCAAGTAAGTGATTTTTCTTGCTATGGTGTCCAGTCTGAAGATGGTG
Source organism: Ictidomys tridecemlineatus (assembly GCF_052094955.1). Classification (NCBI taxonomy): domain Eukaryota; kingdom Metazoa; phylum Chordata; class Mammalia; order Rodentia; family Sciuridae; genus Ictidomys; species Ictidomys tridecemlineatus. The sequence goes on along the minus strand of NC_135483.1, from coordinate 135,755,745 downwards.
ATAGCTGTATCTGCTGCCAGCTTTTTCCCACCCACCCTGGCTGCCCACTCCATACAATGTGTGGGGTCTCCAACAGAACTGAGATCAAGATTTTGGCCATGAATTAAGAGAGCCAGGGACTCCAAGAGCACTGGAGGTCTGTGGATGTTTGCTCTGCACTGTATGTGTGGTTAGTTATCTCTTCCCAACAGGTAAGCTTCTGAAACCAAGGCACTGTTAGTGTACATTCTAGACACCTTCTATGGCAATGGCTTTTATATTACATGACACCCTGATAGTAGAAATGGAGTGAAATACTTCTAAGGAATCCAGTCTCCTTATTCTCTGTATCTTAGTAAGTTCAAGATTAGTATTTTCCACAGGAAAAAAATCATCAGTATAAAAGGAGAAGCATAAATGTGATTGAAAATGCTTGAACAACTGGGCATTTTGGTTTTGTTGTGTTCAACAGCATGTTTTTGGTTTGTGTTGTGTTTGTTTCTTCGCTTTTGCACTGCTTACATCAGGAAGATGCATATCTTCTGAAGGTTTTGCTTTTTGTGGGAAGAGAGTTGATGTACACTGTAACCAGACGTGACTCTGGTTATGGGTTACCTCCAGCACTTGGGACACTGGACAGAGCAGAATAGATGCTGAATCCATGTGGAATTATCCACTGATGGACCACTTTCATTCCTGGAAATATTGGACTGAAGTTTGGATATTGGCCAGGAAAATATTTTGAAATAGGAGGAAATTTGGGTGTTCCTTTTTGTGGAACACAAAAGGATTTCCTGTCACCCAAGAAATCATTCAAGAGAATGGTTTATGGTAAATTTAGAAGGAAACTGGGCCCTCTAATAAATAGAGCTCCAGGCCCTGTACCTGCTAAGACTAGCCCCGATTAAAATACAATAATCCAGTTGCTGCCTTTACAGGTAAGAAAGATATTACCTACAAGGAGTAATTTGATGAAGTTGTCTAATTAACAATAGAACTGTAAATTCAATGAGAAAATCTTTGGGATTTAGAATTATAAAACTTGATCTCCATTTCTGTACAAAAGAAGCAAATTACTGAACTTGATTAAGATTTATTTTCCTGATTTATAAATGACACATCAAAAAGTTCTGCTAAGAACTAATTGACAGCAATTACATGAAGAGTTTTATGAAAGTAAAATTTTATAGAACTGTTGCTTATATAGGGAACTATTTTATGTTTTTTATCAACTTCATCATTCCAGTTCTCAAAGTCTAGTACAATATGAAAAGAAAAGGTTTTTCAATTGCCCTTTCATGAATGACTAGAGGAAGTGAAACTCAGAACTGTCACTTGCCATTTGTACAGTTATAAGCATGTTCCAAACTGTAAGCCTTTTTTTCTTGCAAAAGAGTGTGCTTTGGTTAGGCTCTTATCCTTACATACTTTTAAATATTCTATAAATATGCTTTACTCTCATTCTCTTTTTAATTTAAAATTATATTTTAAGTATGTGATGTTGCTTCCTAGGAATGAAATCATCAAGTATATTGGATATTGCTATCTTTATTTGGTCCATAAATTAATAAATTAGTGTTTAGGCATAAATACTCTTGACTGTAGAACTCATTAAAATTTTGCACTCAAGTAAGAGGTATTATGAGCCCCCTTTTCCTCTGTGGATATGTTTAAGTGATAGTAGAAAGATCTGAAATTGGACACAGGCTCTGGTAAAGGGGCAAGGACAAGTTCAGACCCCTAAACCTATTGCTACATATTAGTCTCCATTGTAGACCTAGAAGAATGAAATTGTTAGAAACTGGTCATTCTGTTCCCAAAATGTTTTGTAGTGTAAAGAATTTGGTAGGATAGTTGATACACATGCTTACGATTTTACCTAAGTAGGATGATTGCAAATCTAAGCATACTAGAAATTAAAACAATGGTATTTTGTTCAATCTCCTATTTAGGGAAGAAGCATCCGGATACACCTCATACATGCCATATGTACTGCAACCAGGGTACTCAGAGACAGATCTGCAACTCTCTACCTACCACCTGAGACTCTTGAAAGCTTATGTTGCAAGAATTAGTGTAATATAGACTTTCTTAATTTCTGGGAATCTGATTCTATTTTTTGAAATAGAATAATTAGAATCTGATTCTAATTATTTCTGCTAGCCACTCTCAGTATTGGTCAGTTTGAGAAGGACATTTGTAAACCCTACCTACTGCCACTGGCTATCAAGAGTGCACTGTTACCTGTCATCATATGTGACTCACTCGTAGAAACAGATCTCATTTTTCCCTGACGTGGTTCTCTACTTTTGTGTTAGCATGGGCTTTGAGGTCTCATCTCTGTGACATAAAAAGAGTGAACCTTTGAGGGAATGTTTTCATCTGTGCATTTGTGGAGATTTTTTTTTTTTAATCTGGGACACATCTCTTGACTCATTTAAGATCCTGGTTTCCATACATTTGTTTAAAATGCTTTCTTTTATAAACCAGTCTCCATTTTGCTGTACTCCAACCTAATATCCTAGAAAACAGATAACCCTAATGTGTTCATAGTATTTCTAACTTAACTGACTCAACCTGAAGCTGGCTGAGAATAGCTAACTCTGTGGACGGCTCTGACTGTGGTGAAAATCAGCATCAAAGACCTTGGTAGAAAAACTGAAGGGAGGATGCCAGAAAGAAAATTATAAATTGAATGTCTGAGATTAGGATTAGGATAGGATATCAAGTTTTAAACTAGAACCTCCAATGATACTGGTCTAGGGGCCATAGTCCCTGGTTGAATATACTGTTCTCAGTGAAATATTCCATCCCTTCTGCTTTAAATGTTAGGGTAAGCCTCCTAGCCTACCCCTCTCTTACTCTTCAAGTTCTTCCAGAGCCTTCATGGTCTAAGCACCTGATTACAAGCTAGAACTTTGGCTGTCGTCCAAATCTACTCTCTCCCCTAGGCCCTTGAGCCCTAGGGAAGGTGATATATCTATATAGATAGATAGATATAAATATAGATATAGATGTCCAACTTATAATGAGATAAAAACTAACTCATGCTTACCTCAGTACATTTCAAAACTCCTCTCTAATTGCTCTCCTATTTGAAAAGGACATGGATCTATATTATGTTTGTTTCCACATTTGAAAATCTAGAGTAGCTTTTGTGGGCAGGGGAGATGAGAAAAGCAGACAATTTCATAGTTATCAGGAGCAGAGGTATATAGTTCCAACAGGCCTCTAGGGTTCTGGTAAATGTGCCAATTCTGGAATTTAAAGGAACAAACAAACAAAAAAGAATTTCGTAGATCCAGTGGCATCTAAAACTGTAGACCAAACGGTCTCAGGGTTCCTAGTGATAAACAAGTTGCATTCATAACAGGATCTCCTTTGTATTACTCTAGCAAAGACAAGAGTACATTCCTCCCTTTTGAGTTCTTAAATGGCCTCTGGCCAGAGTCTTCTGGTCAAGGGTCTGACTGAGTAGGGCCATAGGAATGGTTCTGAAAAGATTCTGGCTTGTTTTGGTAGACTGGACAAGCACAAAGAGACATTTTCCTCACATCTGTAGAAGCAGAAGACCCTTCTATGGAACCATGCTGCTTTCATAGGGAAGGTTAAATGAACATGTTTTAAGCCAGAGCAGCTTTCCTTCTTGTTCCTGGAGCTCTTTCCTGCCTCCTTTGTCTGGCTAGTCATCAGAGTTCACCCCGGGGAGACTCATCCTCCACAGAGACTCTACCTATGCTATGTCTCCAAGCATTCAAACTTCCACTGAGCTTTCCTTGGACGCTATTTCGTAATTGAATTTGAGATCAGGTACTGTTCTCAGGAGTCTGTCTTATATCTAGTCTTCTAGTGAACGTTGACAGTGCCCATTGGAATTGGAATGTGTGTGACTGCAGTACTCCTCCCTGCAAAAGAGACATCAGCAAAGACCTCAGCTCCTGGTTATTTTAATAAAGCTTCATTAGAATCTAAATTTATGAAGCTTTGGGGCAGGGGGATTCAGTCTTCAAAAGGCAATTTTTGTATTTGGGAAAAGATGGGACTAGCACCTTTGAATTTTTACTGGTACTCATTTGTTTATTGAACTATTTCCCTTGTTTTTTTTTAATTCAGAAGAAATTCTGGATTGATATTGTTAAAAACAAAAATGACAATGCACATGACAGACTTTTGTTCTTTTTTAAGACTGGGTATTATGCCATTGTATACATATATCACATTTTCTTTATGCAATCGTCCTTGATGGACATTTGTGTTCCTTCCATATGTTGGCTATTATAAATAATGCTATAATAAACATGGTAGTACAGATATATCCTAAACATATGGATATTCATTCTTTTGAACATACACTATTTTTGACAAGATAAATGAACAACATAGATGACTTTATGCTAAATGAAATTTGTCAGGCATAGAAAAAATGTAGCAACTCCTTGGTATTTAGGCAGTGGGTTCTTGGATCTCCTGTGGATGCCAAAATCTGCAGATTCTCAAGTCTTATATAAAATGATGTACTATTTGCATATGATTTATGTATATTCTCCCATATACTTTAAGTCATCTCTAAAATTACTTATAATACTTAATATAATGTAAATATGTGTAAATAGCTGACACGTTGTATTGTTTAGGAAATAATGATAAGAAATTGTCTGTTCATGCTCAATACAGATGCAGGTTTTCTCCAAAAAAATTTTTTTTAATGACTGTGAAATAGTTTCTTTATTTAATCAGTACAAATCAAGGACACTGGTAAACAGCTGTTCTGCTATCAGGATGGCACACAGTTCAAAGTAAAAGTCTACAAAGTAAAAATATACAAAGCTGATGTTGTTTTCTAGGGCACTGAGACCTCAATTGCTGAGATCTGGGGTATGATCCTCATCCAGCATATTTCACTTACCTCTGTCAATATTTGCTAAGTCTTATTAGCATTTATGTCTATGATCTAAATGGTTTTGATCCATTGTTAGTTGAATCTACAGTTACAAACCCATGGCAACAGAGGGCCTACTGTGCTACATGATCTCATTTATAAGTATAATCTAAAATAGTTAAACTCATAGTTAGGGAATAGAATGGTGGTGCCCAGAAGATGGGGTGGGGAAATGGATGGAGAAAGAGGAAATGATGTAATCAAAATGTACAGTTTCAGTTAGGCAGGAGGAACATTTTACTGATTTGGACAGCATGAGAACTATAGTTAACAATAATGTAGTATATGTTTCAGAATTGCTACAACAATATGTTTTAAGTATTTTCACACAAAGAAATAATATAATTAATCAGTTTGATTCAGTTATTTTATAAAGTATGCATATATCAAATGTAACACTGTACCTCATAAATATAAACAATTACTATTTATCAACTAAAGGGCAAATACAAATTTTAAAGCTGATAATTTATACTTGTTTTTGAGAAGGTTGATTATTTCCAATTTTATTCCTCAAAATAACATATTCTAGGAATGAGTTGGCTGAAATTTTCAGAGTGAAGGAGTTGAGTTCAAAATGAGTGGATTCTAATCATTAATTGAAGAATAAGACCTACAGCCAAAATGTCTTGACCAGAAACCCAGACATAGCTGCAGGCAGATTCTAGATCCAGGGACAAAGTGGCAAAAGTCATCTAATGTAGGCCAGATAATCTGTCTACCAAGGACAAGTAAAACACTCAGTTTTAGGTAGTCAAAGCCAGAATGGAAGTAACCAATCCAAGTGGAAAAATAATGCTTTCCAAAAGCAGAAAGCCAAGCTGATAGAGGATGAGGGGAAATTTAAAGAACACTTGTTCATATGGATGCAACATCCCAAGTGAATCAGTGCCATTTAAGTCAAACTGTCTTTTTTCCTCAAAACTTCAGGGTGCAAACTTTTCATTTCTAGACTTTGAAAATACATTTGCATTTTGAGTTGTGTCCAGGCAGTATGGAAATGTTAACTGGGAAGCAGCAGAATTCCCTACAACTGTTTAGTCTCTTTCCAAAAATATAAAGTTTATTTACTTCAAGAGCAGAAAATATTAGGCACAAAGTACTACAGTTAGACAGGAATAAATTTCAAGACATCTACTGGACAATAAGCTGACTATAGTTAATGACTTGACTTCTTGAAAAAAGTAAATGAGTGTGGGTATTACATGCTATCACTACAAAAATAGCTATTTGAGTTAATGCATTTGTTACTAGTTCTGCAGTGTATATATATATTTTAAAACATCATGTTGTACACAATAAAAGCATATAATATTGTCAATTTAAAAATAAATAGTTTTGCCCAAAATGGTGGTGCATGCCTATAATCCCAGCAACTTGGGAGGTTGAGACAGAAACACCACAAGTTCAAGTCTAGCAATTTAGCAAGGTCCTCAGCAACTTACTGAGCCCCTGTCTCAAAATAAAAATAAATAAATAAAAAGGACTGTAAATGTAGCTCAATGGTAAAGCACCCCTAGGTACCAAAAAATAAAATAAAATAGTTTCTAAAATTTACCCAGAAACAAGTGACACAGTTTGTTCTCAACTTTACATTTTTCACTTAATAATTGGTTTGCAAATCTTTCCATATGAGCACAGATGTATCTATGTCTTCTCTTTATTACTGACTAGTAATCAGTCTATGATAGCAACATCCGAGTGTTAATTGAATTATTCCTTTATACTGTGCACTTTGTTTCTCTCTGTTGAACTAAAAGTGTGTTGTAATAAACATACTTACAGATATGACTTCTCCAAGTTCTGAAAAAATTTTCATAAGGCAGTTTAATTTTTGGGTCAGGGTACATAAAGCTAAGAAAGTATTGACAAATTTCCTTTAAGAAGAAGAAACCCACCAAATTGCACTCTTACATAAACTGTATGGAGGTGCCTGTTACCTCCATGGACAAATTTGCAGAAGGTCATATCCATTGAGGTTAATCTGTATTATCCCTCTATAGAGTTTTAGTATTAAAATTATTGAGAATGCTAATTTTTTACCCTTCAGAATTTCATTATCTTCAGTCATATTTCCTCACAGGCTTCTGCTTCCTAGAAGTCAATGAGTATATTTTTTAAGCCTCCCGTAAAAGAAAAAAAGTAGAGCATTGCATTTAATATCATTTGAGATCTAATCCCTGTGGGGAAAAGGAATTCTAGTCAAGAGTGCTTTAAGGGCAAAAGGTTTTGCCTCAGGGACTTTAGCTGTGAGTCATTATGCAATGTTGAAAAAGTGAATTCCAAGCCATAATACTAAATGCAGTGAGCTCCATCCCAAAATAATTGATTTAAATTGGTTACTAAATGACCAAATTGGTCATAAGGTATGATTCCTACATTATCAACAATATAGATTCTGTTTAATGATTGTATTTCCTTTATAACTTTCACTTACATAAATGCTACATTTAGTCCCAAGTTAACTTATTTCATCGGTCTTACTATTATCTTTTTTTAAAAAAGCAGTTATTTGAATGTCATTAGTGTAGTAGGCTTGGTACACTGTTCATGTCTGATACAGTGTACAATTGTTTCAAAATACCTTGAAAACTATGTGAGAAGTTGTTTTCTCCTTATTTGCTATTCTATGCCCTCTTGAAATTGGATTTTAGGATATTATCCTTAGTCTAGGGATTAACTGTCCTAATTTTTTGTTTTAGTTTTCTTTATTCTTAACTTACCTTGCTCTATGATTTACATTCTTGTCTGCTAGCCTGATGTTTCTTGAATTTATCAGATAGACGAGAGAGAGAGAGAGAGAGGGGGGGGGAGGTACACTCAGAGGATATATCACAATTTCCCAATTCTCTCTGGCAGAGCTAATCTAGCATTTGTTTTCTCTTCTCTTTCCAGTTCCCAGAAAGCATGTACATTGATTCTTCAGATGCTACAGTTTCTATTCCCGTAGATAGGGAAAAAAAATGGGCACAAAGAAGTTGTGAGTGCTGAGTGCCCACATCCTACATGGGGAGAATCTGTCTCCACAGTCTGGCTGAATTACGGGCAGGAATCACATTAAAGGAACAGGGGAAGCCACTGGAAGTGGGAGCAGGAAAGATGACTTCTGGCATCCTCTTTACAGGAGAGCTGAGGGGAAAGAGCTTAGGTACCCAAAGAGATGAAGAGAATAGGGATCTTCTGTTATGGAATATTGTTAGGCAGGTGTTTGCCTCAGCAATTCTGATTTATGCTTTCTATTTGGCATATTATCCTATATAGATCCACTATCCTTTTTTTTTCCTGTTGTTTCATTTATCCTCATACTCAGGATATCAAATGAGAAGAAAAAAATGCACAAAGATGTCTTATTGCTTCGTAAAGGTAGTTGGATGAAGTATAATTATCAGCCAGTAGGGTTGGGGGTTCTTTTTATGGCACCAGAAATTTAACCCAGGGGCACTTAACCAATGAGTCACATTTCCAGCCCTTTTTACTCTTTTATTTTGAGACAGAGTCTCCCTATGTTATTTAGAGCCCAGCTAAATTACTGGGGCTGGCTTTAAATATGCAGTCCTCCTGCCTCAGCCTCGTAAGCTGCAGGGATTATAAATATGTGCCTGGCTCTCCATTAAGGTTCTTCAGCCTGCCAGCCTTCATCAGAGTCATCTCAAGGAACTGCAACCTAAGATACTCTGAAGTTATCTGGGTTGGACCATGGGCTCCTAGGTTTTCAATATAAGCCCCAGGAGATTTCTAATGTACAGACAAGTGCTAGTTTGATCTATACCATCTATATGGAGAGAGAATTTTTTTTTCTCTACACCTCTCAGTACAAAGGTGTAGATAGGTGTTGATAAGAGTACATCATCATTTAGCCTTTTGGTCTTCTCAAGGGCTTCAGAATTCATGAGCTACAGATTTGACACAAACACATCTAGTCTTCTTCCCAAGTCTAGTACCTTGGTGAAGATTTATGTCCATCTAAGCTAACACAGACCCAAACTAGGTATTAGCGATTTTTGTTTGGACTTAACGTGACAACTGTTTCAAAACTCTTCTGTTGGTCACAGATTTAGGATACAATTTATGGATCTATGAGCTTAACTCCATTGCTGAGAGGCTAAGCAATAATAGAGGTTCAAGGAAATCTAGCAATGTACCCACAGAGGAAGTGGACATTAAGGGAGGTCAGCTGGTTCTGACAGTTTCCCCAGAGTTTCAGAGACAGTAAAAGCTCTGAAATTTAAAAATAGAAATAGAATTCAGGTCTTCTAGCTCAGGATGACTAGTTATACTAAGTACTTCAAGATCAAGAGCAAATTTTAGATTCTAATCCCATGAGAGAGCCTCCTTTGTATTCCTCTGGGAAGTGACAGAAGGCACTTTTCTTTCACTTGTTGATCCCTAATATGGCCACTAGCCAGGAATTTTTGGTCAAGGATGTAATAGACTGGGTCCACTACACATAGAATTCTAGGACAATACTGGCTCCTTTTCAACTTGCTCGTATTAATGGAGTAACAAGGGATAATTCAGAAATCCTAGAGGATGAGTTCACAAAGCAGTGGATGTATTGAGAACATCTGGGAAAACTGGGGAAACTGAGTGTTTTAGAATATTGGGTTGGATCACTTTCTCTGGGTGACTAGTAAGGAACCAAAGACCTTTGTTGTCTTGGAAAATTCAAGTGGGAACATTTGAGGCTGAAAAAGCTTTGCTTTGTATTCTTGGTAAACCCCCTTTCTGGTGGCATTTCTTATTGGGGCAGGAGGCCCTTGAGAGGATCTTTTCACCACTAATCTGCACCCCTTCCTGGCATTTTAGCTGCCACTAAGCTCTTGTTACACTCATTGCACTTGTAAATTGGAATCAGATGCAGGTAGGAGGATTTGGTTTGGTTATCTGGCACAGTTTGTGTTCTTTTAATCCTATTATGTCTGCTGACTGTGTCATCTTAAAGCTTGACATCTTTGCTCCCGTCCAGAAGAAGATAGACATTAATTGATTGTTCTTGAGCTATTGGACAATGACAATCTGAAGAATCCACCAGTGTTTAGATAATTTTAATTTCAGTCTCTGCTCCTCGTGAAGATTTAATCATTTTCAGAAATGAATAAGGTTGAAACTTTATTCTAATTTATTCACAAATCTGTTTCAGATTGTTCTTAAATTTAGTCATTTTATTTCATTAATACTTAGAGCACTATTGTCTAATATCATGCTTAGCACTTAATAACTATATGTTCCACAAATGAATGTAAAAAAATATAACACCCAGTACAGACTGAATCAAAATTTCATATTATACATCATATATATGTATAAATAGTAAGTGTGAATCAATAATTTAAAAATACATAAAAAATAATTACACAATGGATAAACTTATTGCCAGATAGGGGCATCTCAAACCGCAGGAGCAGTCATTTAAAGAAAAATTGGAGTTCACTTTAATATATCTGAAATAAAAATAAAAATTAAAAAATAGTGAATATGATTATATTATAGAGAGACTTGCTTGTTTATACAACATTTTTCAAAAGAGAGCAAGCATATTCCAGCAGTTTCCAAGGAATCTGAGAGGAATTAGAATAAGGGAAGTAAGGAAGATAGAGTTAAGCAATCTGGAAAGCTAGAGCCAGCAAAATCACAGAACAGGGATCCAGAGTAGGTTTATCTTACCTCAGGCAGATATATTTAGGAATCTTGGCCAAAATTTGCACAAAGAGACTCCAAAGATACATAAATGAAAAGTCATTTAAAATGGAAAATAAAATGGTCTTGGGGTAATAAAAAGTTGTAATGAAGTGATAGCATGCTAAAGAGATGCAAATACAAGAATAATCCCAAGAGTATCAACCAGTTATGCAACAGAGGAGGCAAGTTTTGAGATTGGAGCTTGTGTTTGCACCAGAATTACATGACCATTTCCTACCAGATGTTAGGTCTGTTCAGCTGGCTGCCTTTTAGTCTTCCCACATAGAATTAGCTCTTTCCCTTGGGAGTGGAAGTTATTAAGTAAAATTGTGATGTCTTGTATTATTCTTATAGTCTGAAAACAAACAAACAAAAAACAAAACAATCACCAGATCCTTATAAACCTGACTAGACTCTGGGAATCTACAGAAAAGTATGCTATACTTCAATTCCCAGGAGTCATCATCCACCAATATCAACTGTTCAAGCTGGGTCTCAGGACAAGAGAAAAATGAATGACACATTGAGTAGGGCAGAGGATAGGAGCAAGGAGGCTTCTAGATATTTAAGACTTTTGTAGCATGGTGGATTTTTTCCGTTGGACATGTTGGATTGCCACTCAAAGCCTATTATAAGGGTGCTTAAACATAGTTGTAGACAATTGTTAGAAGAGGAAATACAAGTAAACAACTTGAAAATAATAAAGATGAAATCTAAAAGTCTGATGAAGAGAGATAAATAAAGCAAGAGAAAATGTATAAAAATATATAAAGAACTTGGAATTTTAAAACCTATTTCAGAAAGCCACAGTATTATATATAATTATTATAACTGATTCTTGTTATTACTTTGAGCTATGAGTAAAAAATAAATTGTATTCTGCACATTCCTTGTTTAAATTCCAATAAATTATACAATTATTTCAATTTAAAAGATAGTTAAGCTTTAGTGTTTTAAAGTATTAAGAACAATGATAACTCATATTTACTGAAGTTATATTTAGATATTTTTCTAGGTGCTTTTTTATTTATTTAGTTTTTTATACTGGGGATTGAACCGAGGGGTACTTAGCCACTGAGTCACCTCTCTAGCCCTTTGTTATTTTTTATTGTGAGACAGGGTCTTGCTAAGTTGCTTAGGGCCTCACTAAATTGCTGAGGCTGACTTTGAACTTGTGATCCTCCTGTCTCAGCCTACTGAGCTTCTGGGATTACAAGTACGGGCCGCCATATGGCTGGCTATATATTTCTTAACTCATTCATAATTATATTACTCTAAGAGGTAGTTATTCTTGCTATTCCATTCTATAGTTGAGAAAATTGAGTTTAAGGACTAAAGTCAAAGAAATTACCACACTTAAATCTAGAAAATCTAGCTCCAGAACTAAACATTTTTTCCCAAATATTTATCATCAGGTATAAATATATAAAACATATAAAAATATAAAAATATTTTGATAGGACTCCGCATCAATAATTAGTATCTTCAACTATCATTTTTAGATAATTTATCATATCTCCATCTGTGCATCCCTCTATTCATGCATTTTTATAATTATTGACATTTACTGAAACAGTTTTAAATATTCATGCAATTGTAATATATAATAAGGAGAGTTCCCTTGTTCCTTTACCTGTTTTCCCCCAATGGTAACAAAACTACAGGATAACAACTAGGATATTTTAATATTTTAATAATAAGATAGTTATAAATCACTGAATGAGTATTTCTCCAATAATGAAATTCTCTATATGAATTACAGTTAGTCATATAAGCCAGATGTGATAGACTATCATTACTCATGACATAGATAGATAAATAGATAGACAGAATTAGGAATTAACTATTAGGGTTTTTTAATATAAAGATATTAGAAAGTACATCATTTCTTAATTAAGACCTGTTCCTATTTTTAAATATTTCTATATGCATACACCTTAAAAATTGATGTGGCTACAGATGCATAAAAAATTAATAGTAGTCATTAGTAAGGATATACCATACATTTTTTAATGATTACACCAGATGTACATGTTGACTTCTTCTCTTCTTAAAATTACACTACCATGAAACATCTTGTCCATATAAATTGTTTGACATGTTTACCTAAGTGGTAAGTACCTTTTACTCAACTTACTAGGGAAAAGTATACACATTTCAATGTAAAGAGTCAATGCCAGATTTTCTTCTGGAACTGTTATACCAATTTGCCAGAAATGCTAACTAGAATATCTCTAGAATATGGCCTCACCAGCACTTTCCATTATTCAAACAGTACTTTCATCTTGAATTATTATTCATAAGTTTACTTATGCTTTTTTTTAAAGAGAGAGAGAGAATTTTCTAATATTTATTTTTTAGTTTTCAGTGGACACAACATCTTTATTTTATTTTTATGTGGTGCTGAGGATCGAACCCAGCACCCCACACATGCCAGGCAAGCGCGCTACCACTTGAGCCACATCCCCAGCCCTTATGCTTTCTTTTATAAGTTTTATTGTTTATTTTTTATTTAAATTTCATTTTTCATTTGGGTAATAGAGTCTTCTAGCATTTACCTGGATAAGAAAAGTATATGGAGCCAGGGTTAATAGGAATTACACAATTATGAATCATCCTATATATGCTCCCCAAACAATGGAGTACAAAAAATAAAGCAAATAAAGCTGCACAAAACCCTCACTGTCAGCATAACCAGAAGACAGAGAATGCTCAAATTTCAAAAAGCAATAAAAGAAAAGCAAAACCAAATCCATTTGTACTTTACATCATGATCCAAACCCTTTATGGAAATTGAAGTAAGGAGAAAGAGAATGCCACTGGTAGTGACTAAAATTATTTTAAAATAACTGACAGAAAGAGAATGCCCACCCTAACTGTAAAATACTTTGCATCAGTTATTAAAAACCTCTATTTTCCACTATAATTTAGACAAAACATTTAATGTTTTTGTAGATTCTATATTATATATACTGATAGTTCAAGTTATGCTTAATGACAATAACAAAATCAGCATGGGAAAATAAAACCATATGGTAGATTAAAAGCCAACTTTGAATAGTCTTAAGTTCAAGAAAGAATTAAGTTTAAGACTAATAGCCAAGACCACAGTCATTTTCAAATGGCTGAGACATTAATAATAACTCAGCCTCAATCTGCCAAATATGCAGCACTTGGGCACTGCCACTGACTCCATTGCTACAATTGTCACTGAAGTTGCCAAAAGTTGCTACTGGAGCTTCTGTTTGTTTTGCAAAAAGGGATTGTCTACTGCCCCTCTTACATTATATCTCCAGGTCCAAATTTAAAATCCTCAGTGTATGCATTTGATTGGTTTAGTTGAAGAAATGTGATCATATCTTAAATTCATGAGAGATTAATTATTTTCTGTATTATCTGGCTCACTTTTTCACTTCCATTGCAGGAGCTCTCCTATAATGACCCATGAAATAACAAATTCCCTAAATTTATTCAGTGGGTTAGAGGATGGGGACATAGCTCAATGGTAGAGTGATTGACTAGCATATGTAAGGTCCTGAGTTTGATCCTCGTCATTGAAATAATAATGAAAATGATGATGATGATGATGATGATGATGATGATGATAATAATAAATAATAATAATAAAGGGTTACCAGGTTAGGCAATATATTGTCCTTTCCAAATTAATGTTGCCTATGCTTACTGATCTTCAGTTTTACAAAATGTGAAATATTTGACTTTGGTAACATTTGCTTAAAGTTTCTAGCCATTTCCACCTGACATTAACCTGACAACTACTTAGCAATAAAAGTTGGTGGCCAAGTGGACATTTCTAAAGGATCCACATTGAAGTATCAATTGTTTAGTCTTGCCTTAAAAATTTTAAGTTTGCATGGATTTTTTGTGGTATAATTTAAATGTATACAAATTTAGATTTAAATGCAACCTGATTAGCATTCATCTCCACCACCTAAGCAGCTACACAATGATGGAGAAGTTATGACATTGATCAAGTTTTGTCTCCACATCTGTAAAATGGCAACCATAAGGATGATATAATGAGAAACATGTAGTCTGGTGCCTCAAAACTGGTAGTCATTCAGTAAGAGTGGTCATAATTCAATTGTCAATACATTATAATGAATGTTGGTTCATATTTGAATTTGAAATTTAGGGAAAATAGTTTTTCTTTGACAATTCACCCCATATTTTGCAGGTTCAACTTTTAATTTGTACCCAAAATAAATCATTTCCAATTCAATCAGCAATTTAAATTATTAGTACAACTATAATTTGTTAGAGTCCTAGCCTGAGTTGAATGTGATGCATTTATTGCCAAAAACTTACTTTAGCTATTCAATTTTTTAGGAAGGCCTTCTAATGGACAGATTAACTATTAATCTTTCTATGTTTTTCAATCTTTAGTGCTGTATTAAGATAGCTCACTGAAAAGCATGGTGCCTGAACCATATTATATAAATACCCCACAGAAATGCTTTTACTGAATTATTATTTAATGATTAATAATTTACAGTCTGCTTTCAACCATCTAGAAGTCCGACTCATGCCAGTTCCATTTGACAAATGCAGCCTTGCTTTGCAATGCTGTAGAAGACAAGGCCTTCTAGCCATTCATTCTTCTAGTCAACAATCCCACTAGTTCCATTCAACGTCAGAATTATCACCGAAAGCATCTTCTAGGATAAGTGGGTTGGGAGAATTCGTATTGATGAAGCCAGTAATATGGTTCCACGATTTCTGTGTTGTCTGATTTAATCTTTACAGCATTGAGAGATGCATGAGGGCTTCCAAATTTTACATAGGAGGAAAGTAAGACTTGAGAGATGTTATTGAGGTCTCATAGCTAGTAGGTAGCAAAATGAGGAGTCAGACTATTTTACCATGGAGTAATAACAAAAAAAAAAAGAGAGAGAGAAATTATACTGGACAATGCAATAAGAAGGCAGGCTAGCAAATTGAATCTTGAGGTTTCAATGAAAGAATGAAAAATATGCAGATTCTTTTTCCATTGATGGAAGCATCTTTGCAATAAGTTTGAAACCTCCCTTTTTCTCTACTTTTAAACAAGATATTCTTTATATAAATAGATGTAATAATGTTTGTTAGTCATCAGACTCGGTCCCTAAAAACATCAGTAAGAATTCACTGTAAGTAATTCAGTAAGTAAATCAGTAAGAATTCACTGCAGTGCAAACAGATGTAAAAATGCTTTTGATTTTCTAAATTTAATGCTGTATAGGTTTAGTTTAGTTAATAGGGTAGTCCTAAATTTTAGGTCACCTGATACTGTGGAACACATTGAATCCCAAAATCTTAACATTGGAAGCTTCCAAAATTACAATTTATTGATATTTCCAGTAAATATTTGGACCCATTGCAATCATCCCACCCACTGTCAAGTCCATGCTTCCCAGTGCCAGTTAAGCAAAAGGTCTGTTGCCCAAATCAAGTTATTCCATTTTTAACAGCTATTGAGAAAAGTCTTTATTGTCTTGAACCAAATCTGTTCTGGGTTCAACTCACTGACCCCAGTTCATTCTTTCTTAATAATATGGATGTCTAATTTTCCTTCCATATCTTTCATACCTGAAAATAGTGCCGCAGCCTGGCTGGCTGGGCAAACTAATCAGGGGGTGACGAACAACTTGTGTACGTTGATACAGCAGGAGTGGAAGCCGTTTATTGTAGGACAACAGAGGTATTTACACATTCCACACAGCTTATCTTAATTAACATAAACTAGATACATCAGTCAACCAATAAGGAATCTCCACACTTAATGGCTCACTGGCGTTACTTCACAAACCACTCCCTCTGGCATTTTGCCAGGCGCCATCCAGACTTGTTTACAGACTCTAACAAAATAGTAAGGATTCATTTACATCTTTTCTGCCTCAACTGTTGTACATCCTTCCTTCTTTCTGTTGGTTACTATATGGAATCTTTTTAATTCAACCAACATCCTGTCCTGACCTAAAAACACTCCAAGTAAGAAGACAGTAGAATGAATTGAACATAACTTTCCTATATTCATCTATGAATACACAACCAATTAACTCCATATCATTGTTGTGGAACAATGGGAAGTTATACTCCACGTATGTATAATATGTCAAAATACACTCTACTGTCATGTGTATCTAAGAGGAACAAATTTAAAAAAAGAATTTTTTTAAAAAGGAAAAAAAACCTGTGAATTGAGAGGAGAGCAAAGGGACTTCCCCTGTTTTATCAATACAGACAAGGTTGTATTAGTTTTCTTGCCAGACAAAAATTGTTATTGATTTGTAAGTCTCATTACTATCAAGTAAATTTCCTTGACAGGTTTTTTTTTTCTGCCACAAGATCGCATCTTTTCTCTACTGTAATTTTGAAGATTGATTTATTTAGGTCAAATTTCCAAGACTTATATGTATTTCTTTCATATATTATTCCATTAGATTTGGTCTACCATTCTAAGGTATCAAATTTTATCACAATTAAAATTCACATTTATTCCCACCCCCCTCTATTCTGTGACAATTACTGGGTATCAATTACACCCATTAAACAATTATCATTATTTAACTCAATTTTATGACTGAAACAACAGGTTCAAACATATTAGGTAAGTACATTTAACTGTGGTCTTTCAGAATTTTAGTAATAGTTTTGGATTTGAATATAGATCTACCCAATTTCAGTTTCAAAGTTCATGATGTTATGTTTTTTTTTTTATTTCACTTGATTTATTTCTCTACCACAACCTAAATTATTGACCTGTCTGATAAGTCATGTAGGAAACCAAAGGCTTTGATATGTCATATTTGTTGGTCAAAGGGGTTGTGGATAAAGTTCCTGGTAAACCTGTCTTCTAGTATTTATCCAGCACAGATTTTCATATTGAGACATTTTTAGAATTAATCTACTAAACATTTAGTTTTGTTTTCCTTATTAAATAATCAAGGCCCGTGTTGAGTACATAAAGCACAAATAGAATTGGTTTTTGTACAAAGAAAAAAGTCCATCCACAGGAATCTTTGAAGATGGTGTTTAGAGGCACCCAGCACTCACCCACTTTCTGGGGGATAGGATCAAAGCACCTGGAGAGCAGCTGCTCATAAAAGTCATGACTGTGGGAGAACACTGAAGTTCAATAGTGGACAGAGACTTGGAGAAACCCAAAGCCTTTGGATAATGGAACAGAGGGTGGTGCAGTTTCCCAGAATCAGAAGGCAGTGTGGCAGAGGATGGGGACTGAGGTAGAAGAGGGACAGTTCCAATGAGCACCACTAGAACGGGAATCAATCAACTATTTGCAGAAATACAGTTTAAACAGGCAGTCGGCCTGGGATCATTGTCATACCAGTCTGCTCTAGACAACTTTACCACACTTAGCAGTGTATTCTCATGGAACTTTCTTGAGAAAGTCCTGTCTGACTTGCTGTTCTGAGAGTCATAGAGTCCTGCATTTCCCAGCCTCTAGTTCTTCATGAAAGTAATACTACACTGACTTAATGGAGGCAGCTGTCTCCAGAGTCAGTTTGGACTTGGGGAGAGGCTCTGATGCAAATCTGCTGAGAATTATGTGCCCTGGCCAACTGGACTGTGACATGTAAGGGAACTGAAGATGCTTCCACTTTAAAACTGGCAGTCCAGGAAGCCAACTGCAGGAGTCTAGGAGAAGGAATAGTCAACATATGATTTTGCATGGGAGCTAAGTCTCAGAACAGCAGAATCATGGGCAGTCGATTACATGGGGCCAGCTGCCAACCCCTAGCACAGATAGTTGTGACTCTCTAACCTCTACCTGCCCTCAGTGGGTGCAGCACAAAAGGTGTCAGAGTTCTTGACACATTGCAAAGCCCCAAAACAGCCCTGCCTTGTAAGTGCACGGTGCAGAGGGCACTTATGCCAGATGAGTTCCATACTCCACACTAGGTTAGCAGCATGCTGCAATATCATGTCTGCAGCACTATTGGAGTGCACAGTCTAAATAAATACAGACTAAATCCTCTCCTCCAGAGCTCTGAGTTCCACCCTAGTTCATTCTAGCATGCAAGGCAACTCAGTTATTCCAACTGACTTCAGCAACAGACCACTTTAGCTAGTTGACTGACGAAGCACCACAAAGCCAAGAAGCATGAGTAATCCTCAAACTTTGCTGTCTTGAAAGGGTGGACAGCCTAAGAAGATATGGAAAGAACCTCTGAAAAGCACAGGTCTCAAACAACCAGTCTTGTCTCCATAATCCAGCATGATGGAGAGGACATTTTTACTCTACATTAATCCTATTTTTGTTTTTGTTGTTGTTTTTTTTTGGGGTGTGTGTGTGTGTGTGTGTGTGTGTGTGTGTTTATGTGTATATATAAATGTGTGTGTGTGTGTGTATATATATATATATATACACAAATATATACATACATATTTTTCTTTTATTCTCTTTATATTTAATTTTTCCTTTTTACTCTGTTTCTAAATTAATTTTACTTTATATAGACACATACACTTATATGATAAAAATTTGCATTTTATATAATATATATATGTTTTATATACAAATGTATATGAATTTTTTCTTTTTTCTTGGTTTCTCTCTTTTTAAATTAATTTTACCTTTTATTTTTTAACTTTTTAGTTTATTCTATATTATTTCCCTTCTCTTTTTTATTGTTGTTGTGTTGTGGTTGTTTTTATGGGGATTTTACTTTATTCCTTTCTCTGGTTTTTGTTGTTTTTATTATTGTTTGTTTCCTTCTTCTATGCAGTCTTGGATACCCAACCCAGCATCTTGAGCACATTAAGTGGGTGCTTTACTGCTGAGCTGCATACCTGGCCCAGCTTAGAGAAATTATTCCATATGCTAGCAAGCAATAGTCTGTCCCTGAGGCATGGCTGGGTCATGAAATCCTACTCCTAGACATTCACTGACTTCAGTCACAGCAGAGAAAAAGAACACAATGGTTGTGGATACCACATCAAGGAGGGCCCTCAGCATAGGTTGCCCCCACAACCTGTCAGACTGCCCACATTGCTGACAAGACTGAAGGAGTAACCACACAGGTGTACCCACACATTTTTCTGAGCATACCACATCTGCCTGAACTACCAGAAGGACTCCACTTATGCAAGACCTACAGAGAAAGCAAGTCCCTCAGGCTCCAATGCAGTTATGCACTGCATCAGAATTCACTAATAAAAGCCAAAGAAGCAACAAGGAAACTATGCTATGAAGTCCAATTGGAATTAAGTCAGCACTACACAGCAAATTGATATTCCAGGGCAAAAGAAGGCTGCTTGCAAAGAAAGCTCTTATATAAAAATGTAAGAGACATCCATCCCAATTAATCAGCAAATCTCAACACAGAAACACAAGAAGTATGAAAACACAAGGCAACATGACACCTGTAAAGTTCAAGATTCTCTAGTAACTGATTCCAAAGACACCAAAGTCAATGAAATGACAAAGAATTCAAATGAACAAACTTCAACGACTTCCAAGAGAATACATTGAATAGCTGAATGAATTAAGGAAGACAATTTGGAATGTGAAGAGGGATTCAATAAAGAGATAGATATTTTGAAAAAGAGCAAAATAGCAATCTTGGACATGAAAAGCTCAACAAGTCAAATTAAAAACTTCACTGAAGGCCTCACCAACACACTGGATCAGTGGAAGAAAAAATATCAGAACTTGAGGACAAGGTTGAGGAAGTACCATATCCATACATTAATAAATAAAAATAAGAAAGAATGTACAGAACATATAAAATTTCTGGGACACCATTAAAATACCAGACACGCACATGATTAGAATAGACAAGAGAGAAGAGACACAGGTTGAAGACACAGAAAACTCATTCAGTGAAACCATATTAGAAAATTTCCCAGTTCTTGAGAAAGACAGACATCCAGGTGCAGGAGGCATTTAGGACCCCACATAAACATGACCATAAGAGAACTTCTCCACAGCAATATTTTTTTTTTATTGGTTGTTCAAAAAATTACAGAGCTCAAGACATATCATCTTTCATACATTCAACTCAATTGGGTTTTGAACTCCCCAAATACATAATACAGACTCACTTCTGTTACATACTCACATTTTTACATAATGGCATATTAGTGACTGTTGTATTCTGCTACCTTTCCTATCCCCTACTATCCCCCCTCCCCTCCCCTCCCCTCCCAACATCCCTCTCTACCTCCTCTGCTGTTCTTCAATTCTCTCCCCTTTTTTCCCCCCACCCCCTTGCCCCTCATAACCTCTTATAATTTTGTGTATCACTGAAGGTCTCCTACCATTTCCATATGTTTTCCCTTCTCTCTTTCTTTCTCTCCCCCCATTCGTCTTAGTTTACCACAGCAATATTTTATAGTTAAACTGCCAGAAGTACAGAACAAAGAAAGAATATTGAAAAATGCCAGAGAGAAATGGGCTGAGGGTGAATAGCTCAGTGATAGAGCACTTGTTTAACATGGGTTACATCTGGGATTCAAACAGAAACAAAAAAGAAATCTATAAATGTGAAGTGCTGAGTCACATTGAAAGGCAAATCACTGCCCATATTGGCACACACCTGTAATCCCCAACTACGTGAGGACTGAGCAGGAGGACCAGAAGTTCAAGTCCAGCCTGAGCAACTTACAGGAGACCCTGTCTAAAAATAAAAATATATAAAGGGTTGGGGATATAGGTCATTGGTGGGCACCCCTGGGCACTCTATTTTTACTGCTAAATAAATAAATAAATAAATGGGGACAAAAGACAAACCTATCATTATAAAAGCAGACTTCTCAGCAGAATCTCTAAAGCCCAGTGTTTGAATGATTTGTTTCAAGTACTGAAAGAGATTAAATGCCAACCTGGATTGCTAGACCTAGCAAAGTTCATGCTTCAGAATTGAAGGTGAATGAAGACCTTCCTTAAAAATCTAAAACTAGGGAAATTCATTACCACTAAATCAGCATTATTAGCAGATACTTAAAAGAATCCTACATCCAGAATAGTAGGAAGGATAAATACCATCATGAGAACATGGGAAAGAACAAATCTTATCTAGAATGGTAGATAAGCAAGTAAGAATTAGAGAAGTAGCAAACATTATTAATACAAAAAGCCATCAAACTTCCAAGATGAATAAGAGAGGAAAAAACCCAGAATATCCAAAGCTACCAGAAAATAAAATAACTAAATGACAGAAACAAGTATACGCTTTTCAACAATAACACTGAATCCAAATGGTCTTAATCTAATTAATCTACTTTTTAAAATATTTTAATTGTTGTTTTTAAAATATTTTTTAATTGTAGTTGGACACAATATATTTATTTTATTTATTTATTTTTATGTGGTGCTGAGGATGGAACCCATCCTCGC
Organism: Ictidomys tridecemlineatus; assembly: GCF_052094955.1. Taxonomy (NCBI): domain Eukaryota; kingdom Metazoa; phylum Chordata; class Mammalia; order Rodentia; family Sciuridae; genus Ictidomys; species Ictidomys tridecemlineatus. Next base: position 135,733,786 of record NC_135483.1, on the reverse strand, counting down.
ACGTGTTAGGTGAGCACTCTACTGCTGAACCACAATCCTCAGCCCCTGGTTTTTAATCTAATTAAAAAATACAGACTGGGGGATGGATTTTAAAACATGACCTAAGAATATGCTGCGTGCAAGAAACTCACCTCACCAGCAAACACATACACAGAGGTGAGAAGAGGGGAAAGTGGTATTCCAAGAAATGGAATCCAAAAGCAAAAAGGAGTACTATAATCATACTTGACACAACAGGCTTTAAACCAAAATCAGAAGAAACAAAAAACATCACAGCCATATTAATAAAGAAAGGAATTCATCAAGGAAATGTGACAATTATACCACTAAATGTTGGAGAACCCAATTTTATAAAACAAACACTACTGGACAAAAATCGAGAGGTAGACTCCATATAATAATAGTAGTTGACTCAAACACCCACTCTCACCAATAGATTGATCATCTAGACAAGAAAATAAACAAAGAGGTTTCACTTTTAAATTACACTACCTATCAAATGTACCTGACGTACATCTACAGAATATTCCACTCAATATTCCATTCTGTAGCTACAGAATGTACATTCTTTTCCTAATCATACAGAACTTCCTTTCCAAATAGGTCACATTTTAAAATATAAAACAAGTATTAACAAATTCAAATTTTTAAAAAATTTCCTGCATCTTGTCAGATCATTATGGAATGAAACTAAAAATGTTATTGCAAGAGAAACTACAGAACTAATGCAAATACTTGGATAATGATTACATACTTTTCAATGATCAGGGAGGGAATAATTGGAAAATTCAGGGGAAATCTTTTAAATTCCTGGGATTAATCAAAATGGAAACACAACATACCTGAATCCATAAAATAGCAAAAGCCGTACTTAAGGGAAGTTTATAGCTATGAATGCCTACATTAATAAAATATAGAAATCACAAATAAATAAACTAATGATGCATTTTAAGGCCTAAACTCAAAATCAGCAGAAGAAAAGAAAAACTAAAGATCAGGACAGAAATAAATGAAATAAAATATTTTAAAAATAATGCAAATAGAGGTTGGGGTTGTGGTTCAGTGGTAGAGCTCTTACCTTGATTGTGTGAAGCACTGGGTTCAATCCTCAGCACCACATAAAAATAAAAGATGTTGTGTCTGCCGAAAACTGAAAAATAAATATTAAAAAATTCTCTCTCTCTTTTCTCTCTCTCTCTCTCTTAAAAAAAAAACAAGCCAAAACTAAAACTAAACTTACCAAAGAAGAGAGAAAAACCTATATATAATAGGAGATGAAAAAGGGAACATTACAACATATACCATTGACATTCATAGAATCATTAGGAATTATTTTGAAAAATTATATAACAATAAAGTAGAAAATCTAGAGAAAATGGGCAAATTTCTGGACACATATAAACTATTAAAAGTGAACCAAGAGAATATAAAAGACTCAAATAAATGAGTACTGAACAATGAGGTCGAAGCAGTAGTGAAACATCTCAACAGTGTTATATTGTGCATATTCAAATGTATCTGCATATTGTGTATGAGTGTCTTAGCAAACTTTCAATGAGTGTCAGTATTGTGCATGATATTGACAAAGACATTTGGAAAATAAGCAAATTTTAAGGTGAGCAAGAGTGAGTTTTTATATCATTAGTCTCTGAAAGGAGCTCCAAGTAGATATATGCGATCTTTCTAGCCCATAATCCCCTATTTAAGCTTGTTCCACTTCCAATACCTAGAACATATCTTGAGAACTTGGGAATAAGCAACCATTTCTGATGTGAAGTTGTCCCTCTTTCTGGCCACAGGTGATTATTTTAATAGGAAATGGATCCATAGGCTTGGGTAGGCTCATTAGAATAACCTTTTACTTATTTATTTTTGACACATAGGTTATAAGTACATAGTGCAAACTTAAACTGAACAATCAAAGTTATGACTGTGATAATGTTTTTGGTTGGTACATTCTTAGAAGTAAATGAAGGAAGGCTTGTTCCAGTAGAATGAAGCAACATGAAAAGCAATGCAAAACCCAGAAAATTTATGATCCCATGAAAGACATACGTAGTCAACCCAATAGATTTTCCATAGTACATTTATGACATAGAAATATACTAATGTGTTCTCCCTTTGGGTATATATGAGATTGCCTTTTTTATTTAAAATAGTTTATATCCATCATTTACCTATGTTGGTAGTGGATGTCTAATTTTTATAATAAATGTTATTACATTAATATTAACTCACCTTTTTCTTCTGATTAACAGACAAGCAAAATATTAAAGTACTAATTCAATTTTTCACAACAGTGAAAAATTCTGAAGAGGACACATGTGCTTGTGTGAATGTAATTTCTTTTTTTAAGTTGTGATGGATAGAATGCCTTTATTTTATTTGTTTTATTTTTGTATGGTGCTGAGGATGGAACCCAGAGCCTCATGCATGCTAGCCAGGCAAGCACTCTGACATTAAGCTACAGCCCCAGCCTGAATGTAATTTCTGTTGTAGAAAATCTCATAAAAGAAATTCAGCTAGTGCCAGCACTGTGAGAGACATGGCATACGGATATAAAATGACACAATATCAAGTATAAAATTCTTTATTCTTTATTGCAATAATAAAATTACAGAAAAAGAATAGGCAAATAAATAAAGAAAAACCAGTCAGTTGGCATTAAGTAAGATCAATTGAAGAGCAAATTTTGACAAGAATTAGAATAGAACAAGACAGCAAAATAGTATATTTATATATGTGAAAAACAAGGTTCATAAATGATGAAATAGTGCATGAAATTCTATTTAATGAACATGCTGTCAAGTGGCCTGAGTTGAAGTAGACAAAGAATGCAGAGAGTTGACATGTGCAGATTACTAGAAGCTTCACAGATAGTGTTACAAAAAGACTATATTCAGGTGGATTTATAAATCAATTTTATTCAAGATACACAATGGAAATTATTTTAAGAAAATTATTTTGTTTAGCAAGGTCGATTACAGAAGTAAAAAATGTTAATTTTCAAAGCATTTAATGTGTGTGTGTGTGTGTGTGTGTGTGTGTGTGTGTGTGTGTGTGTTTTATACAATGCCTCAGAGGTGAAAGAGTTATTGTAGTCATGGGCAAACACAATGACTTTTCATTTACCTGTTTAATTGGTGCCTTTGGTGAAATTACCACATAGCCATCTGGGGAAAGAAAGTGTTTGGAAAAATGTACTTGATAAATATCCATATCAAAAGAGTAATTAACCCTCTTTGTGTTTTCATTTAAAAAATAGATATAATAGAGGAGAAAGGCATAACTTTAAAGGTATCAGAGTTAAAAGTTTGTAAACATTTCACCCATACAAAAATTAAGGGAAATAATAAGACATAAAAGGGAAATGATAAGAAAAAATAAAAAGAAATGCAAAAGAATAAGGCCCAGAAACAAAGAAGATTAAGTTTACGGAAAAATAATTCAATTATTATGTTCAGTTGATGTGAAATAATTGAATTTGGCCAGGGGAAAAAATCATCTCTAGCAACCTTATAACACTTTTATTATTATGCAGAAGTTGAAAGCCAGATTTCAATAATATAAAGAATGTTCATGCATTAGTCTTTTGTCTTCACTCTGGTTTTGACCAACCATTCAAAGAGATTTCAATCAATTATTAGCCAGGTCAATATTATGTAGGGCCAATGTTCATTTGGGACTCACCATATAAATCAAGCAGAAGCAGTTGACAACCTCCTGATAATGCTACAGATGGGAGCCAGTAGTCCTCCACTGGATACAAAAGACATAGTGGGAAGATTGTAATAATTAATGCTGTCGACTGGCCAACGTGATAGATAGATTCATGATAGATGGGTACATAGAGAGGGAGACACATCATATTCCTGTATAACAAACTCCATTACTGCATTACTCTGGAATTATCAGAATCTCAAAGCAAATGCATTTACCATATGCAAAAAAAAAAAAAGAATGTTCAAGTAATGAGTAAATAAAGCCAACTGAGTCACTTGTGAAATTATAAATTAAGTCTAATATTAAGTCCAATAATACTCAGTTATAACCATTCACATTTCTATAGAATTTAGCAATGTGCTCCAAAAATGTATGTATTTCATTTGCTTGTCTCTATTCTAAAAATATTGTAGTTTTTGTAAATTAGATTTTCTTAATAAACCCAATTTTTATATGGAACTGAAGGAAAGTAATTTCTTACAGGTACAAAATTGGAAATGTTGGATTCTACGGAACCAAAGGGCCTTGTCCCTTTCACTGAAGAATCTCTTAAACTTATAAAACAGCATATTGCTAAAAAACACAATGAGGAACATGAAGAAGATGATTTAAAGCCGGACTCTGCCTTGGAAGTTGGCAAAAAGCTTCCATTTATTTATGGAGAACTTTCTCGAGGAATGGTGTCAGAGCCCTTGGAAGATGTGGACTCATACTACTACGTGAAAAAAAATGTGAGAATTAATTGAAATTATTGTGATTAAATTTTTATTATTTTATTTCCAGACAAAGCAAAATATATAATTGAGATAGGACAAAAAAGAGAGAGTGAATGAAGAACAGAGAAAGAGATAATTTTATATTATATAGAACTACCTAAGATATTTTATTTGGGGAATGCAGAGATTTGAGATTTTATCAGAACCGCTATATATTGGTTGGTTAGTTTGTATTGTTTACTTCTTAATATATATATTCTGTGCCTTCATGGGAACAATTTGTTTTATGACAGCAAAGTTGATTAGCTATTTATGGTTATCAATTTTAAAATAACTGTGAGATATTTAGAATTAACACAGCTATTTAAAATGGCCAACTTGGTGAGCTTACTCAGGAGTCAGGAAAGTGAATCGAATCTGTGAGTTTTTTAATCACTTTTTCTCATTTATTCATTCATATTTTCATACCTGATCTCCAGAAAGACTTGTGGCACCTATTAATATATCCTAGAACAAGCACAAAATGCTAAACATGAAAATAACTGTGCTTAAAAAAGATAGATCTGTGTGGAATGATGAAGCTGAAAGTCCTCACTGAGGAAGTAAAATTTGAATTAAAGCTTGCAGAACACTTCTGATTTTAATAACACAAAAGGAGAGCCTTTTAGAAACAGGCAAGAGAAGAGATTGTTCTTGAATGTGGAAAAGAAAGCCTGATCATGTGACTGGGAGCATGGTTATGTTGCAAGTTGTGGGAAATAAGATGAGATCATGAAGATGTCAACAGGGATTTAATGTGGTAATCAAAGGACAGGTATGAATAAAGTGATTAAGTAAAGTCAGTCTGGTAGACTTCTAAATCACTATTGCATAAAGTAAAAAAAAAATAAATGAAATAAAAGGGAAAATAATCCAAACTGCTGGATTTGAGGTCCAGATTATAGTAGGGTCTTAGAGAGAATAAACCTGACAAGAAATGGGATCTGACTGACAAAGAATGTCAGGATTCTCAGCTTGGAAGAATGGTTGGAGCCATTGACAAAAATGAAGTAAATATAAAGTAGATTAAGTTTGGGGGGATGAAGATGAGCTCCATGGTCGACAAATGTGATTTGATATTCTTGTAGTATATTCAAACATATTAGAAAATGAGTGAAATAAATTTGAATCAAAGTCTCTGGAGAGGAGACCAAGTGGTTTTTTTGTTTGTTTGTTGTTGTTTGTTTGTTTCTTTTTCTATATTAATACAACTCTGGAATACCTTTCATGATTAGAAAATAAAAATGTGTCAGCTGCATAATCTTGAGTGTTCTTTACAGTGCAAATCTTCATCTCCATTATTTCAGCATTCAGTTGTTGGTATGCCTAAGTGATAAGATTGCTATGGCACAGTATTAATAGTTGTGATGTGGCAGAGAAAAGAGTATTTTGTTGTGTATATGATATGGTAGGCAAAGGCAGACTTGATATTGAAGACAAAGACAAGGCTATTGAAAATTAGAGTAAAGCCCAGAATTATTCGTGGTCTAGTTGCCATGAAAAACGTGGGGCAAAATCACAAGAATAGTTTCATGTAAAAAGTGCTGTGATTTATCAGTGACACTGTGTTATTTAAACACTTGAGTTGTATTCAGTTTATTCTGTTAAAGATAACTTAGAAACAAATGATTATAAAATTAATACAAATTTGAGCTTCTAAAAATTGAGAAACCATTTTATCTGTAAGTATTCATCCCTTTACAATGACACAAATTAACTGGTTACACATATATTACATCTTGTGTGAAGTTTGAAATTGTTCTGGAAAACAGCATAGAAAGAACACTTTAAGTAATCAGATTTATTTTCTTTATTTCTTTTTAGATTTTTTTCTCTTTACATTGAAAAATCAAAAGGGGAAAAATACAATAACAAACATTCATGGATTTTACCTTGAAAATGCATTTAACTAAGAATTATATCACAGCTTGATTTTTATTGGGACTACATATTCATGAAATACCAATGAGTATATGTTGGTTTTAAGTGATTTATTTTTCTACATATCCACAAATACAAGACCAATAAGTAGTTACTGCTATATTCATATATAATTTATAGTAGACTAGTTGAATATAGAATAGATTATATTTAATATAAAATATTTACTATTTGAATGCATTTATGCACAACACATAATGAACACTATTCTGAATGGATATACATATATATTATACATATAATATATATATGTTTCTTAATAATTTCAATGAATATATACAAAAAAACACATACATATGCTCCCATACATACATATACACGTATATATACACATATATAAATACATACAAGAACACACACTCATAGAGATATGAAATTCAGTTTCAATTTTAGGACACTTCTGATCATTCATCACATTTGTTAGGATTTTAATGCTTTAATATCCCAACATATCCCAAGTTTCCATAATATAAAATTTTGGATTAGATACGTTTATATAGTGATATCAAAGAAATCAGATTTTATTTCACAGATAATTGTTAATGATTAATAAAATATTTTAATACACTAAATCATCTTTACTATTGAAACCAACATTTGATTTGTTCTTTAATAAAATTAACTTTTATACTTTCCTTACATTCTGAGATGTGACACTTTGGGTACTTTTAAGTGTCTTCATGAGTCATCAGGATGCAGTAGTCTTCCTGTTATGCTGGTGCTGTGGAGACCTGGTGGTGTGGTCTAAGGCAATGTTCTTGACTATACCAGTGGCAGGACAAAACAAAATGAAATTGGTAGATGAGCACATAAAAGTAAATATGAATGAAAACTGCAAAAATCTTTTCATTTGACTTAGTCTGTAAAAGGATATCAAAAAGATATATAGCTGTTAAAATCCTAGATGGTAATGATAGTTGGCAATGTTATATAATTAATGAAATTCCAGTTCTACATTCTTATTTCACTTCATTTGTTTTTTCTTCTTATAGACTTTCATGGTGTTAAATAAAAAGAGAACAATCTTTAGGTTCAATGCTGCTTCCATCTTGTGCACATTGTCTCCTTTCAGTCCCATCAGAGGAACAACTATCAAGGTTTTGGTGCATCCATATCCTTTGCTACTGGCTTGTGGACTGTGTTTTAAACTGTGCTAATACTAAATTCAACTATTCTGTATTTAACTGTTGCTGCCAAACTTTTCTCTTTCAAATTGATATCTCACATTAGGTGATAATGAAATGTGAATAATGCTCTATTAGTTATTCCATGTTTAAAAATACATATGAAATATATTTTCTAAATACCCATAATAGTAGAAATTAACAAATATTAATGTCCATTGATTTTCAATAATGTTTTCAACATTAAAACATATTTTATTATGTGTTTTTATAAATTTTGATTATAGAAATATTTTTTCTAATATCATTTATTATCCACTATTCCTTGACTGTAGCTCACCTTTTTCCGACTGTTAATTTTAATTAGCGTCCTCACTGATTGCATATTTATGACTATGACTAATTGGTCAATATGGATAACAGCAATTGAGTAAGTTTATAATTTTATTATACATAATGTCATATATGACTATATTTTCATTTTTAACATTTTGTAATTTTGATGTCATAACATTAAGTTACACAATATATTATATACTATAACATTACATGATATAGTACTTATACTTTATATATAATAAAATATTTAAGGTATATAATCTATTTATACCTGCAACAGAATGAGTGAATTCTCCAAATAAAAATTATCATATTTATCAACTCATTAATTTTAGTATTTTTCTACCCTTTCATTATTCTTAGTTAGATTTTAAATACCTCTATGTCTCAATAGAGAAATATATATATATATATATATATATATATATATATATAATATAAATGTTTGAGACTTTAGTTTAATATTTTTGTTATAATCCTTATGGAGGATATAATTTCAAACTTAATATTAAAGATTAATATATTTTAGTGCCTTGGGTCTTTACTCTTGTAACCCAACACCTGATTTGTTTCTAACTCAAATAACTTTTTTTTCTCCTTTTCATTTATTAAGAAATTGTTAGGGCTGGGGATGTAGCTCAGTGGTAGAGCACTTTCCTAGCATATCAGGGTTCAATATCCAGCATTAAAAAATAAGAAAAAGAAAGCAATTGTTATTGTTCTGTTCCCCTTTCCTCTGCCACATGACTTGCATTAGACCACAATGATGGAAAGACCCTTTGAAATTTCCAGGTAGAGACTTTCTTGAAGTTATGCCCCTGAGCTTTATCAGTTCCTAGAGCTGGTTGACATTGGAAGGTAACTCTAATACTGGTTCACCAAAGATATCTTTGTGTTTATATATGTATAAAATAAAGGTAAATCTTACATATTTCCTTAATTATTGTTAACTATTGTGCAATGTTGAGTAAATTGATATTTTTATTATTTACATAGATGAAAAGCCTATCATCTCTGAGATAGAAATAGCTAAAAGAAGTTGGTAGCCAAACTCATGGCTAATGCCACAAGAGGTAGCCATCCTAGGAGACCTATCTAAAATGATACTCAAGTTCAAGGGCACTTGCTGTTTTGTTTGTTGTCTGATTGGTTGTTTTGGCCTGCCTACCAGAAATGTTTTTACCTTTCTGATAACTTATTTTCAAATACCAGATAGTCACTTAAAGATACAGTATTTCAGAACTGACAGTATGCTATCCTCACTTTTAAAATTTATGTGAAAAATTCTCCACAGGAATACTTTACTTGGAATTTACACATTTGAAATACTTGTCAAAATCATTGCAAGAGGCTTCTGGGCAGGATCTTTTTCTTTCCTTGCGGATCCATGGAACTGGCTTGATTTCGGTGTAACCTTATTTGAGTGAGTATTTCTTCAAGTTGCAAATACCTGAGTCTTTTGCTAAACAAGTGCTTTTCACTTAAAAATTGAGTTCTACAAAAACTTCTGCTTCCAAAACTTCAGCAAATAAAGAATATTTCTTAAGTCATAGTTGTAGTGAGTCTCTTGGGCACTCTTTCTGAGTGAGTCCTCAGAACATGCAAAGAGAATGAAAGAAATGAGATGTTTTCTATCTTGAGCAAAAATGATAAAGATTGAATTTGTACATTTTAACTGATTTTTTTTCACTGAGTAGAGAATTCCCTGAAGACTTACGCAATCCTAGCATATTTGATTCTCACTCCTCAGTCAACATTTCATTCCGCTACATTTCTTGGACCAGTAAATATCCTAAATATCAGAATAAGATATTTTAAACACACACACACATATTTTTCTGTAGTGTTATATATAATTCTAATTGTTTCTTGTTATTTTTTTCAATGCTTCTATTTAGTATTTTTTCAGTAGATATAGAAATGATATTATTGCCTTCAAGTTTCTTTTAAAATAATTTAAAATGATATTATAATTTTAGTTTTTGGTCAATTAAAAAATTACCTTTATAAAGAGTTTAAGCAGTGCCTGCCATATTGTAAGCAAGCAAAAATAATAGACTAAAAAAAAAAACTTTTATAAAGAGTATAAACCAAAGACCAGGTGTGGTGGTGCATGCCTGTAATCCTAGCAACTCAAGAGACTGAGGCAGTGGGATTGTAGGTTCAAGGCCACCTCTGCAACTTAGTGAGAAACTATCTCAACAGAAAACATAAAAAGTGCTGGGTATGTGGCTTAGTGATTAAGCTCTGGGTTTAATTCCCAGTACACCCTCCCCCCCGCAAAAAAAAAAAATAAAAGAATATAAGCAGTTCTTGCCATATTGTAAGCAGTTAAAAAATAGTTAATATCATTTGTAATTATTATCTTTACTACTTCTATTGCCACTACCATTATTTTTGTTGTTCCTGTTGCTGCCAGCTAATACTAAGCTAACTTAGCTAACAACAAGAGAGCTCTTACATGTGCAAAGTGCTGATCTGTGTACTTTCCATATATTATCCCATCTTTTTCGCCACAAAAAGACTCCGCATCAAGAAGTCATATACCTACTTTACCATTAAGGAAACTGCAGCAGTATTAAGTATTAGCCTGCCACATAGCTAATAAATGGTGGATCCTACATTGCCACACACAGTCTGGCTCCAGAAGCTGTGGCTCTTAACCAACATATATTCTGCCTTCTCCAGTCACCATCATTCACTACTGTCACAACCCGCATCAACCTTCCTCTGTCCCCAGTATCCTCATCCTCATTCCTGCCGTCACCTCACTTGTCAGAAGTTTAAATATTGAAGATGGACCTCATTTGTTCAAACAACAGCTGTTGTTTTTATTTTAACTCTTTTCAGTAATAGATAACAAAATTTTATGAACATAAGATAGAAAATTCGACATTAAATTATTCAGTGTGAAACTGTTATAAACTCCAGTAATTTTTTATTATGCTATTTTTATTGGTTCTTTTTAGTTATATACAACATGAGGATTCATCTTGGCATAATTATAAAACAATAGAATATAATTTACTCTAATTCAGTCCCTGGGACTTCCCCTTTTCTCCCTTTCTTTCTCTTACTATTCCTTTCCTTCTACTGATCTTTCTATTTATTTAAGTTTTTTTTTTTTTTAGTCTATTCCTCTTCTCTCCTCCTTAATCTAATCCTTTGTCTACTCCATTGGTCTTCTATTTTTTTTTAACTCCCACTCCACCTACTTATTTTGGATTAGCTTCCACAGATCCAAGAAAACATATAACCTCTGACTTTTGGGGACTGAACTCCAGTAATTTGTTTGTGAATTAATATTACCTGGCTACATTTCTTTATAGTAATTTTTGTCTTCCAAGTAATAATAAAAAAGTTTGCAAAATGGAATAATCTAAGTTAGGGTAGTGCTTGGATGTATAATTTTTAAGTAGTTTTCAAAGATCACAAGAAGCCAATGATAAGTTGTATAGATTCAATATGACTCCTAAATAACTCTAGTTTACTTCCACAGGATTATAACAAGATATTCACCTCTAAACTTCGTTCTAAATCTTAAAACTGTAAGAACTTTGAGAATTTTGAAAATTATTCCTTTAAACCAAGGTAAGAAGTGGAATTGGGTTGTTCTTACTGTATTTTATACACATCCATGTATTTGTTTGAATTTTCTAACTGCTTCTCAGAGAAAATGTTAAATTGAGTCATGTTCCACTTAGAAACCAGTGATTCATCTATCTTTTAATTCATTTGACACTCCAGAAAAGGCAAGGAAAAAAAAATACATTCGACTGTTATTTATGTGATATAGAATCAATACTTAGGATAACAGAATATAAATTAATCAGCTCTATTTTGTTTTAATTACTTATTTTTACATATTAAATGTGCACTTATAAAATTATCCTTAGACTTCTGAGAGGAGTAGTCTAGACAGATGTCTAGTATGCCTCCTTTTCTTTATTGTATCAAGATACCAGTTGAATTAACAGAATTAAATTAGATAAATTCCTCTTTGCTGTAAGTGCTTGGATAGAATACAATTCATGTGCTGCAAAGTGCAGGGAGGTTGGAACTTCTTGTAAAATGATCATATTGTTGGGAGCTACAGAGGACTAATTTACTGCTTCCATTCTGACCATGTCCTGGCAAGAGTGCACCAATATCTTCTTATTTGTTGTTCTGAATGAATAAATACTTTGGAGTCCAGGATGAGCAAAAACAGAAAGTATGGAGATCATAGCATATTTGTAACCTTTGAATATTCTAAAACACTGAATTGTACACAAGAAACAGATGAATTCTAGGTTTTCTGCCTTACTCAATATAGTTGCTTAGCAAAAATGGTCTGTGAATGAGTCACCCATGTGGGAATACCCACAGCTCAGGCTCTCCTCTGTTCCCTAGAAATGACCAGAACATAAAATCACATCACTTTTGTCATCATCTATATGTCAGAGGTAAGGATTATTAAAAAAAAATCAGTTGAATTTAAGGCAAAACAAGAACACAAACCCCTGAGTTGGGCACACAGGCTGGTAGGGAGCTCTTGCTGTATTTTTTTAAAGAAGAATACACAAGGCATATACCTGCAATATGGACTGCATAAAAATATTTTGCAATATATAGAAAGAAGTATTTTAATGTTCATGAGGGTAGGAACAAAAGAAATTATCCATTTGGTATTCATAATAGAAGAAAACCTGGACTTTTTCAGGCAGAAGATAAAAATAAGATAGCTTGAAGATAAAAACAAAAAAAAATGATAAAAATGTAATGCTCTTGGTGAATACTCAGTGATAAGAGGAACAGTAAAATGTAGCATTACCAGTGCATCAACAAAACCACCAGGTGAAGAAACACTAGAGAAGTTGTGTATTAGCTCAAAATGAGGTAGATTAATGAAGGAGAGAAAACCAACTTTTATTTATGGATAATTGGTGATCCTTGAAAAGAGGCCAGGGATAAATATAAAAAGAAAATTGTTCAAAAACATATGAGAACAATAGATTTTTCATTTTTTAACTGGAGGAAAACATTACAAATAGAAAGAGTTCATCTGATACTAGACAAATAAAAATAGAGGATACACTTATACTATGAAATTTAATAAAGCATTGAAGAATAATAGTATTGTAAGACTCCTACAAACAATTAAGTAGAGAAACAGATTACAGTTTCAGAGTGAGCAGGACTGTGGCCAGAAGGTGGTGACACCCGGATTCTCTACCTGTCTGTTATTACATGTGAAGTCAATAGAAAAATATTCTCATTCATGCAAGTGTTCTGAATTTTTACAAGCATTCTGAATAACTGCTGAAAATGAATAAGATATTCTAAATTTAATCACAGTGTTAATGACAATTTGTGTTTTAGAAAACTTTCAAATAGATACCAGCATTTTAAAAAACTTGACAATTTTAATTGAAATCTAAATTAACTCAGATGAATATTCAGCATGGATCCACCCACATTTGTGAATGGGAAACACCCTGTTGTAGTTAAAGAGCTGCTTCCCCTTTAAGCTGCTTCTCCTTTAAGTTCCTGCCATGCCTTCTCAATACCCTATTTGCATGAATTTAACTTTCCTTTTAAACTCTTATAAAGATTTGAATGTTGCCTGTCCAATACATCACAACAGATTACATATAAAGCTATGTATAAAGAAAATATATAATAATGTAATAATTAGGTCTAATTATATTTTTTAAAAACTCAGAGATGGGAATAGAGAAATGGGGAAAATCGGTCATTTTGTTTTCTTATGTAGAAGAATTGGAGCAGATACTATCTCCCCCCCCTTCCCAGTGCTAAGGGTAGAACCCAGAACCTGAGGCTTCCCAGGCAAGCACTTCACCACTGTATTGCAATCCTCCCAGCTCTGAATTATTTTTTTCTATGTAGAGATTCACATGTTGGCCCAAACTACAACTGAAATTTGACAGAAGTTCTAAAACAGATATATTTTATCTAAAATACTAGAGAAATAAATTAGCCCTTATTCAAAACAGGAATCACAGTAAATCAAAAGGGAAATACAGATATATAAAAACCAAATAGTTGTCAAGTGTAGTGGCACACGCCTCTAGTCCCAGCTACTTGGAAGGCTGAAGCAGGGGAATCACTAAGGTGCAGGAGTTCAAGACCAGCCTGGGCAACATAGCAAGAGATTGTCAAAAAAAAAAAAAAAAAGAAAGAAAGAGAGAGAGAGAGAGAGAGAGAGAGAGAGAGAGAGAGAGAGAGAGAGAGAGAGAGAGAGAGAGCGCGTGCGCAAAGGAGGGAGGAAGGAAGGAAGAAAGGAAGGAAGGAAGGAAGAAAAAGAAAAAAGAAAAAGATTTTCAGTTCTCACAATAAATGAAATAGTGTTCTCATTTTAAAGATAATAAATTTGAGGCGTAGAAATTTTGATAACTTGCTAATTATCACAGAGTACTATATTCTCTCATGCATTGTTGAGCCGAGCATCTGTAAGTGTCCTCATACAGACAGACAAGAAGAGAACAGTGGCAGCAGGTGGTAAAGCAGCTGAGGAAAGAAGAAAGAAAGAAAGACAAAGAGGAGGAAGGGAGGAATGAAGTTACACACCAAAATGTTAATAGCAGTTTCCTCTAAGAGGACTAATTACATTATTTTTGCTTTTCTCTTCTAGTTTCCTATGTTTTCAGAATATAGTGTAAGCTACTTAATAATTCAAAAAATAAATATATGTCCTTAAATAAATCCAGCTTTCAGTTTGACTTCTTACTTAGGAAACTTATACGAAGTTAACCTCATTACTAATTCTCATTCCTAATCATGAAAATTATTGTCACGAGTTTTATTTTATTAGCTCCAAAATTGAATTCTTATAAAACTAAAAAAAAAAATAGTGCAGAATGATGCTATTTCAAACTATTTCTTGTTTAAATATCTTCAGTGCATTTTGATTTATAACTTTACATCTTTGCTTTTAGTCACAGTTGGCATGACAAGCAGCAAAGGAGAGAAAGCCGTTTTGTTTTGTTGTCTAGTCAAGAGAAACAAACAAAAAAATCCAGTCTTTTTTTTTTTTTTTTTTTTTTTTCCCATAATCTTATATGATATTTTTATTTTTTTTTTTTTTTTTTATTTTTTTTTTTTTTTTTTATTTTTTTTTTTTTTTATTGATTGTTCAAAACATTACAGAGCTCAAGACATATCATCTTTCATACATTTGACTCAATTGGGTTTTGTACTCCCCAAATACATAATACAGACTCACTTCTGTTACATACTCACATTTTTACATAATGGCTTATTAGTGACTGTTGTATTCTGCTACCTTTCCTATCCCCTACTATCCCCCCTCCCCTCCCCTCCCCTCCCATCTTCCCTCTCTACCTCCTCTAAGAATAGAACAGGAAGGAAGAGCATGAGGAAAAGACTAACAGTAAACTAAGACGAATGGGGGGAGAGAAAGCAAGAGAGAAGGGAAAACATATGGAAATGGTAGGAGACCTTCAGTGATACACAAAATTATAAGAGGTTATGAGGGGCAAGGGGGTGGGGGGAAAAAAAAAAAAGGGGGAAAGAATTGAACAACAAAAAATCCAGTCTTACATATTGTGTTTGAATTATCTCATCAGGTGTTATAAACTAGCAATAATACAGAAACTTCAAAGTTTGATGTTTACTCACTTTGCTAGATTAGTTAATTAGATTTCAATTGATGTGGGAGAAATTTGTCACATCATTATCTATGAAGACATGAAATGGAGTCAACATGTTTTATATACAACCAGAGATATGAAAAATTGTGCTGTATATGTGTAATAAGAATTGTAATGCATTCCGCTGTCATTTATTTTTTAATCAATAAAAAGTATATATATATATAAAAAGAGATTTCTGTTTTTACCCAAACACACCTTTCTATTTCCAGGACTGAAGTCCCTTGTAGAGACCCTGATCCAGTGCTTGAAGAAACTTTTTGGTGCCATTATCTTAACTCTGTTTTTTCTGAGCGTATTTTCTCTAATTGGAATGGGACTCTTCATGGGCAACCTAAAGCATAAATGCTTGCGATGGCCCCAAGAAGATGAAAATGAAACCCTGCACAACCGAACTGGAAACCCATATTACATTCGAGGTAAGAATCATCTGCCATCTACATCATAAATGAAAACAGAATAGTTTGAACTCTCACCTTCAGGACAAATTATTTAAATGCTGTAGCTATGTGAAAGATTAATTTGAGTCTGCTTTGCTTTTGTTTTTGATTTTATCAAGATAGCAAAGTTTCAATCTTCAGTGAGTTAACCTAAATTTTCAAATATTATTATTTAAAATAATATGTCTAATTTTCAATTTTATCAAAAACAGATTAAAGTATGAGCCTCATAATATTTACATTTTTCAATAATTTTTTAAAATATAAACTTGATCATTAAAAATTTTGAGATGACTTAAAATTAAAAAGTTTTCTTATATTGTGAATTCTTACTATGTTTGATTTCAATTACTATTGCACATTTAAATTAAATACTTTTGGTTCTACTTTTTTAAGTAATGGAAATATTTTAGTCATAAAATAGTAATGCAGGACAATATTGATTAGCTCTAATGCATAAGTAATTCATATGTCCAGTCTCATATATTCATCATAATTTTTGAGATAATACAATATCCACTGCCTGTTGCAAAAAAAATGAAATAAAAATGCAGCGAAATTAAGCCTGTGTTCTAGGGCACTGTAACTACAAGGTAGTAAAACTAGAATTGTGTCCAAGCTCAAGCTGCCTTTAAAATCTGTTCCATTTTCACCAGGTCATGCTTCTTTACTGCATTTTTCTCTCATATTAAAATTATCAAGTTCTTCCTGACATTGTTTATGATAATAAAAACCTAGTTTTCAACCATTATGAATAATATATTAATAAATGTCATGTACCTGTGCTATATTAATTTACTTATATTTTGAATTTAGTAAGTTCTAAAGCAAATCATAACAACTTTCATATGATTATGATGCAAGTAACACAAAATTATTAGAATATGAGTTTGTGAAATGTTTGAATATTTGTATCTATGTCATCATCCTAATTCTAGTATTGAAGACAAGGAGAGATGAAGCTTAAATCTTAGATTTTAATTGAAATTCCCATTGCATTCTTTGATGTTGTAATAAAAAATATGCTAATTACCTGAAAATAAACAATTTTGCTACTTGTCTGGTCACTGCTAAGAAAATAGATCCAGGATTCTTTTTATCTTTGTTAAAAAACACTATTATGGGGTTGCAGTTGTGTCTCAGTGGTAGAGCTCTCCCCTAACACTCATAAGCCACTGGGTTCGATCCTCAGCACCACATAAAAATAAAATAAAGGTCTTAAAGTATGAACACCTACAGCTAAAAATACATGTTTAAAAAATTATAATTTTTAAATATAATTTTAAGGATTATCACTTTAAAATCTATCCAACTGTATTTATTTCATTTCCTCAAATGACATGTTAAGAACTGCAGAAAATATTATGTTCATAAAACCTTTTCAACCCAATTGCCATATCACAGTTCTTGCATGTAGAATATTTTATACCATTTATTGCTACTAATGTCAAATTTCATTTGCTTTTTTTGACTGCCAGCCAAAAAACCTAATCAATGTTACTTAGGTATTCATAACTTCAAAATTATTCTAAAATTATTTTAGGTGGCAAATTAAAGTCATATTAGTTGTATTAGGGTAATTTACACACACACACGTCTGTCCACCCTTCCATCCATTCATCCCATAGGCTTGGTCCATATAATTTCAATCTAGAAACTAAAAGCCAAAGCATGTTCATACCATGCAACATGGTATTTACTATCTACAAATACACAATTTATATTTTATACATTTTGATTAACAGAAGATGTTAAGATATCTGGATACATTTTGTGCACCATGATTTATATTAGCAAGGATTGTGGTTGAAATTATGAGATATTATGACTAGTAGATGGCACTGTATGACCAATGTAGTAGAATCAACTTCAAGGTAGGAAGAACTCATAAATTAAACCCAGGGACAGTGGAATCTGGACTTCTTGCTCACATAGCTCATCTGGAATAAACCTTGGGGGAAAAGGTCTTCAGTTTTCAAACAATATAATCTTGGAAATTTTTCTTCCTTCAGAACTCTGGTCAGACCTGGCAATTTTATTGATTTTTCCTGAACTCTAATTTTGAAAGGAATTTTCCCCTTTTTGTACCGAGCTTATCACTACCAGGGCAGTGAAACTTCACATCCTCAAAGGCCTTTTGACATGTGCATCAGATGGTAGGTAAAAAACATCAGGATACTTGCTGCTTCGTTTTCAGCTGTAAAGTGGTGCTCATCTTCTATGGAGGTCTAAGTAGCTACTAACACAAGATCAGGTATAGAACATGATGTCTTTCTTATCTTACAGAAACAGAAAACTTTTACTACTTGGAAGGGGAACGCTATGCTCTCCTTTGTGGCAACACAACAGATGCTGGGTGAGTGGTGCTAATGTTTTCTTCTATCAAGTCAGGAATATCCATCAATAGTACTTATTGAGTGATCATTTCTTTTATCACTGCTTCCCAGTTAATTACATTATCTCATTTTATTATCAAAGTCAAACTAAGAAGTTCTCTTACTCCCTTTGGGAGGTATATAACAAAATACTGCAGACTATGCAGCTTAAAATCAACGGAAATTTACTTCTTACAGTCCAGGAGGCTGAAAAGTTCTGATCAAAGCACCAGCAAATTTGTTATCTGGCAAGGGGCCACTTATTGGCTTATAGATATGTCTTTTTGCTATAAGACATTAATCATTTTTATGAGGCTTTGCTCTGACCTGAACATTTACTATAAACTCTACCCCTTAATGCAACCACTTGGGAGGTTAGAATTTTAGCACACAGATTTTGATCATATCAAAAGTATACATATGGTGGTAATAATTCAGTTACAGAAAGGCTGCATTCAAGGTCAAAAAGCTAACAGATTGAAGAGCTAGAACTTCAACTAGGGTCTGATCTTCTGTTTCCAGTGTGCTCTTACCTTAATGAGATTAAAAAAAAATACCAAGAAAGACAATCTAAATCTGTTCTTTGGCTGGAAGTTTTTAAAGAACAGACATATTAAAGATGTGCTGTCATTTCACTTTTTATGTCTTATATGACTTTTAGGGTTAGAATTTACCTTAATAGTGGGTTGGGGCTGTGGCTCAGCCGTAGAGCGCTCGCCTCACATATTATGCAAGACCCTGGGTTCAATCCTCAGCACCACATAAAAATAAATAAATGAAATAAAGGTGCTGTGTCCAACTACAGCTAAAAAATAAACATTAAAAAAAAGAACTTACCTTAATAAAATTGTTATTATTGAAACACTATTTATAAATAATTGATTAGTGAGATAACAAAGTTTTCATGTCTTATATTCCTATAATTTCAGATGGAGCAAATAAAAAAGTAGAAACAGGGCACTTTTCAGCATTGTTGAACTTGTGTGATCTCCCTGTGTTACTTTGTGTAGTTGGAATGACTTGACTTCTATCCACAGGCTTAACTCTTTCTTAGGATCTGGGGCCTATATACACAAAAGGCATAATTTCTGGGAAGTAGCATAAGTGTTATAGCTTAGTTAAGTTCGGGTGATTTAGACATTTTGTCACCTACTCAGCACAAATCATTGCATCCAGTACTGCTGGGCTTCCATATTATTCTCAAATTGAGCCCAAGAAACCATCTTGTATCTGTACATCCTACTTCAACTAGCTCTTCTTATGTACATCCCTAACTCAAATACCTGAAATGAATTTGAAGGTACCTGGGGATTAATATATAGAACACAATGATATATTTCAAGACAAGAAGACAATATCATGGGATGTTTCACTTATACTGATCTTACTTGACTGCGTGGATAAACTACCTCATGAGTTAGTGACTAAATATAGCAATAAAAAGCTGATTTGTTCATATTCTGCAGGTCTGCAATTTAGAAAGCCTCAAAGTTGTGGCCCATTTGCAGAGTGCTTGCCTCACACATGTGAGGCACTGGATTCGATCCTCAGCGCTACATAAAAATAAACAAAAAAATAAATAAAGATATTGTGTTCATCTATAACTAAAAAGACTTAAAAAAACCACAAGTGCTCTTTAAACAATACTGCTTTGTTCCATTAATGAATATTAAAATGTATGACGACTAAATTCAAAATATTGTGGGAGGGAACTATTCAAGAGCTTGGCTAGAGAGAAGTAGGACTTATTGGGTCACTACTGTAATAATCTACCACAACATAAAAGTTTGAGGAGTCCCTAAAAGGAAAGAAAATTAATATTTAATCTGATTATTCTCCCCAAGTGCAAGTTCTGCTTATCAATTATTGATGTGATAAATGTTTTCTCACCCTTAAATAGCAGGATCTAAGAGTTTGAGGAGAGAGCATTTGAAAATTAAACTCTCCATCTTGGCATATTTATTTTATCAGTATCATTTTCTAACAGCTGTACTTTCATTTTGACTTTTTAAATTTTGGATAGCAAAGATAGAGTTAACACTATATTGTTATATTCTTGAAAATTGCCAAGGCATTTGATTTTTAAGTATTCTCACCATAAAAAATAATAAGTATGTGGGTAATACATATGTTAATTGGCTTGATTTAGCCATTTCACAATGTATACAGATTTCTAAACATGTTGTACCTGTAAATGAATACAATTTTTATTTGCTGTTTATAATAAATAAATTGATGCAAAAAATACAGTCTGAAAAATCCATTTTTTTGGAACCCCTTTTTATTTTAGCTTGATTAACAGTGTTCATGTGTATCAACTTAAAATCATATGCATTGTTTTGACTATACATTTTTGGAGAGAAGACTAATTCTTGTGGAAAGGGGAGCCCATTACCATTCATGAACAGATGTTTTATATTTATGATTTGGCTATAATCTGAATGTCACCTAAGAGTAAGCAGTTTTTCTTTTCTTCATCTCCTTTAGTCAGTGTCCTGAAGGATATGTGTGTGTAAAAGCTGGCTTAAATCCTGATCTTGGCTACACAAATTTTGACAACTTTGGGTGGGCTTTACTTGCCCTATTTCGATTAATGACTCAGGATTACCCTGAAGCACTTTATCACCAGGTAAGAACAGGGAACATGTTCATTACCCTTAAAACTGGGCCAAGACCTCTCTTCTAAAATAATGACCAAATGTAAAAAAAAAAAAAAAAAACAACTCATTATATTTTGATGTAGAGAATAATTTAAAGACAGAAGAAAAGAGAACCAGAATCAGTGAATGTCAAATTCTAAACTGGCTGTCATGCCAGGTCTGCTTTTGTAGGTGATATCTTATTTAATCTTTAAAACAATTCTAAGAAATCAGTACACACTGTTCCCAACTATGATGGTTTCATTTAAAATTCTTTCAATGGTGTTGACATGATACAAATTAAGTAGAAACCACACTTCAAATTTTGAATTTTGATATTTTCCCCAGCTTGTGATTTGTGGTTTGAATACTTCATGCTGGGCAGCGGTAGCTAGATACAGCTCCCCAGAGGGCCATGCCATCAAGGGGGAAACAACCAATACTGTATGGTTGTACTGTGGTGTTAGGCTATGCAGTTCAGTAGGTTGGGTGTACTAAGTGTCACATTTAGGACTTGTGATGCTTTCAAAGTGTGATGAGTTAATTGCGAAGTGATCTCATCTTAAGTTGAGTAGCACCTCTGCTTTTTATGAGACACTGAGATTCAGATAGACTAGGCAATCTTCCCACATCAGATGTCCCTGCTAGAGCTCGCTCTCCTGCTCCAAAGCCTGTGATATTTACCCCTTTGATACTAATTAACATCATTTCTAGATATTTCTCTAGTCAAAATATTTTAAGCCTATGAAATTACCATGTATTAAGCAAATATTTTGAATGCAAACAGTGTACTGTTTCTTTTTATTCTTCTATTTCATCTCATTACACTTTGATACTAATTCTTGCTCCAGTTACAATAACAGAAGGCTTGCTCCTATGAGATTTAAACTCCAAATTCTAAGAATTCATCTTCAGACTTAATTATATATGTGACACAGATTCTCAGAAATGTACAATATTCATTAAAATGGAGGATCGGTTTTTCTTTAATGATAAGTACTATCACATTAGAAAATGAAAATTAATTTCAAATCAACATAGTTAATAGCAAATATAGTAAACTAGTACAAATTACTCTAAATTCCGAAGGTATTTATTGGTCATAGAGACCATTATTTTTTCAAACATCCACATATGCCACGTGTGGTAGTGCACATCTTCAATCCCAGCTACTCAGGAGACTAAGGCAGGAGTATGACAAATTTAAGGCCTGCCTCAAAATAAAAAAGACCCTGTCTCAAAATTAAAAATAAGGACTGCAACTCATGGTGGCAGGTGCTTGGAATCCCAGCAACTCAGAAGGCTAAGGCAGAAGGATCACAAATTCAAGGCCAGTCTCAGCATCATAGTGAGATCTTGTCTCCCAAATAAGTAAGTAAAGAAGAACAAAGGAGCCTGGTGTGGTGGCATATTCTTATAATCCCACAGGCTCAGGAAACTGAGGCAGGAGGATCTCAAGTTCAAGACCAGCCTCAGCAACTCAGCAAGGCTCTCAGCAACTTAGAAAGAATAAAAAAGGGCTAGGGATATGACTCAGTGACTAAGCACCTCTGGGTTCAATCCCTGATAACAACAACAAAAAAGGTGATTTACTTCAGTGGTAGAACATCCCTGGGTTTGATTACCAGTATCAAAAAATAAGAATAAATAAATAAATAGGGCCGGGGGTGTAGCTTATTGGGAAAACACACCTGGATTTAATCCCTAGTACTGCAAAGAATAACAAAACTTACACACATCCTATGCTTAGTTTGATTGACAAGATAAATTATGGGAAGTATTGTACATATATATGTGTCATTAATAATGATATAATAATGTATTTTAGGCATGAAGGTTCAAAATATATTATCAAATGAAAAACAAATAGACTAAACATACATGTGATATAATTGCATTTGTGACAAAAGAAATACAGGAAAATATTACAAATGATATCTTTTTCTTTAAAAAAACTGTTTTTCAAATTTTGCTAATTTAATATTTTTATTGTTATCTCCTAACATTTTTGACAAGTATTGATGCTTTTTCCATAATACCAGGAACTTTTTATTTCTAAAATAAAATTGGCATGTTATCCTCCTTCTAAAATTCCTTTAGTGGTTTCTAAATGTCCATGGAATGAAGTTCGAAGTCCCTGTGCATGACACATAGCGCCCCTTCAGATCTAGTTTCTACATACTCGTCCAGATTTATCTTTTGGCAATATATCAGTATGTATTATCTACTCTGTTTGAGTATATATATGTACATATATACTTTTTATATATTTATTTCTCCTAATTATATTTCTCATAATTCCTTGTTTCCATAAAGGATGTGCCCTATGCCTAAATTTTAGTCTCCTATTATCTGCCTTCAGTCTCTTGCTACAAACTCATACAATAGGTACACAATAAATGATAGCTACACTGTTAAACAGAACTCTATTCCATAATAGTGGCCCCTATTTTGTTCATTTCTGTTCTCCCTAAATTAATTAAATTATTTAATTCATCCTTTTGTTTTGAAGTATATATTTTATATCATATATATATATATATAAATTTTTCTTTCTTCAAGTAGAGCCAGTACTTAAGCTGTCTTGTGATAATACTGTACTTATTACTAGATTATCATATTACAATTTCATTGTTCATTTTAAAATAGGAGAATATAGAAAGATGAGTAACATGTCCTCCTTTTTTCCTGCATTGTACTTCTTCTTAGATTCTTTATGCTTCTGGGAAGATCTACATGATATTTTTTGTTGTGGTCAGCTTTTGGTTTGCCTTTTATTTGGCAAGTTTGTTCTTGGGCATACTTGCCATGGCCTATGAAGAAGGAAAACATGCAACTGATGAAAAATCTAAGAAGGAACCAACATTTCAACAGCCTATAAGCAAACTTCAAGAAGGAAGCGAAGAAGCTGAGGTATAACTTTTTTATGCTTCTGAGAATCACAGTTCTGGAGGTGTCTTCTCAAGGTCTTGGAATATATTGCTTTCTGATAGGTGCCCTTATCTCTGTGTGAATGTGATCAAAAAATCAAAATGGGTTTCATAACAGGAATTGAAATATGAATTTCCTTTCTTGATACATTATAATCAGAATGACCAACATGTTTTAATATTTAATTTGTATGCTTTCTATTTCAAAATTTACATTGCTGCTGCTGCTGAACTATGGAGATTATATGTCTTTAGAACTGTAAGTCTCCCAATACAGCTACACTTTACTGATTTAAACTTGGTTCACAGAGAACATCAGAATTAACTTTGGAAAATGCCTATGTCCAACTTAAAAGTGATAGTCTATCATAACTTAGAAAGTATGAAGCACTAAAAGAATGGATAAGAACACAGTACCAAAATCACAGAAAGAGAAAATTTTTGACTTTCTACTTCCTTCAAAGAGGAAATAAACTGTGCCTCATAATTATAGGGAATTAATTTACCCATGTAATAATTAAATCGTTCAGTAGTAAAAACTAAAAATATTTTGCCCTAATTTTTAATTAATGTTGCATTTGAATATTTTTCCAGGTTACTAGCCTCATAGCAAAAAATTTCAGTCTGTGAATTTGAAAGTCCCGATGGAGTAGCATTAATGAAGCTGTGGGAAATCAATTTTAAAAATCTTAATAGTGCTAAAAGTGTGCTAAAAAGAAAAGGACTGAGGGGGCTGGGGCTGGGGCTCAGTGGCATGTGTGAGGCACTGGGTTTGATTCTCAGCACCACATATAAATAAATAAATAAAATAAAGGTCTGCCAATAACTAAAAAAATAAAAAGAAAAAAAAGAAAGAAAGAAAGAAGGAAAGAAAGAAAGAAAGAAAGAAAGAAAGAAAGAAAGAAAGAAAGAAAGAAAAGAACTGAAGAAAGCCACCAGAAATACTTTTTTGTTATTTTTCAGGAACTCTCACAGCTCTTCCCTTTTCTAGGAGATGAGAAAAGGGTCTTGATTAAAGCAGAGGACAAAGCATAGAGAGGAGCCATACCTGGAAACTCTTCCATATTAAGCTGATAAGACACAGGGAAAAGGAAAGAGCCAACATATACTCTGACACCAAACTGGATGTGGAGGGCTGGTAGTGTGGTTCATTAATAACAAAGTTCCCTTCTAAATCCAAAAGGGGGCAGTGTTAACTCTCCCAAAGATATAGATGTTTTGTTAAGCCACCATTAGTGGTAGAAGCTCCAGAAAATCACCATACCCAAAGGTAGAGCCTAAATGACAGGATGTGGGGTCATATCCAATGGCTTGATAGATAGTTGTGTCTGTAACACATGTACCCTTGAACAAGAAGCAATTATGAACTCTGTGAAGAAAACATGTATAAAAAGCAGGCTATTAACACTCATGAGTAAGTCACAGAAAAACAAATTACAGAAGCTGTTTTTGTCCAAAAATGAGTCCCAGGTCCTTCGGATTGAATGATTAGTGTCTGAATGGTATGCTGAATATGTAATTTGTTCTGAAGTGGCATTTCAGGATCTCAAGGACTTGTGGGTACCCACAAATGTATCCAAGAGTAGAACAATAGTCCTCTTATCCCAAGATGAAATGCTCTATTAGCTCTGATTATGAAAGAACTGAATATTTCCCAATATCTCCTCTCAGTTTGCTACTTGGGATTATATAAAGCCTTCCTGGTTTTAATTAAAATCTTTCAATTTTAAAGATCTTCTTTTCCTGGAAGATGCTTAGAACTTTTGGTCATTCAGGGTTCTGGGAAGTAAGAGTTAAAAAAAAAAAATTCTTAAGACTTATTTTATTTTATATAAAATAAAACACATCCAGAGAAGAATCTAAAATGTAATATACCAAGGATTCTTTAGGTGACTAATGTGATTAAAGAACAGTTAGATTCCAATTCCAATGCTGGAATTATAGGGAGATGGATTAGATTCTTCATATTACCATATTATAGGAAAGATGCAGGTCATATTGCTATCAGATAAATATGTAGATTTATGTATTTATATAATAGGTTTCAATTCATTTCAGCCACTTAATAGATGTATGATATTTGTGAAGTCCACTATCCTTGCTAAATTTTTTTATATATCAAATATATATGATTACAGTATCTGTCTTATAAGTAGTTGGAATTCCAAATGAAAACTTTGTCATATTTAGATGATATTAGGCAACATAAAAATTTTATAAGGAAATATTAATAAAATTATAATAACATGTCAGTATCAAAGATGGCTTTTAACCATACTATCACACACAACAATCCACTTAAAACCTTGATCATTATAGAAAAAAAAATCTGTCTTCGAGTAAACCTCACATTTCAGATGTAGATTTTTATAACAATATAATATTCATACCATGTGACAGGTATTTTTCATTTACTGTGTGTCAAATTCTATGAAGATGATTTGTATATGTGATAACATTACCCACATGACAACCTTTTGAGTCATAGAAATTATCATAAAATCTTATATGAGAAAATTGAGTTTTAGTCTCCAAAGAAGAAAACATAGAACTAGCCACAATATAAACCCAATATTAAAATTCTTATAGTTGTACACTATCAACTTTAACTCATATGTAATAAAGATTATAAAGAGCCAATGGGCACCATTGTCCCAGTGAAGAAATGTTCATTAATACAAAATTCTTAAGTCTTTGTATGTTTGCATAATTAAAACAACATGAGCAATGATAATAGTAACAGCCAATAAAGTTAATCATTAGCCTGTGTGACAGATATATGACCTGTCCTCCAGAATTCTCAAGTTTAATCCTTATTGTTCCCACTATTAGTGTGATCTATACTCACTGGTATCAGGTTTCTCTAAATTGAGGAGAACCCATCATTCTCCACTTCTCTGCCTTTTCTGGAGGGCAAATGCTGAGACACTGTCATTCCTCCAGTTACACAATGTGCAGGTAAAACTTTCCTACTGTTTGCTACTGGCAAAACCTCAGGAAGAAAGTCAGACGCTTAAAACTGCAGTAAACCGGGTGCAGTGGTATATGCCTGCAATCCCAGCAGCTAGAGAGTTTGAGGTAGGAGGATGGAGAGTTTAAAGCCAGCCTCTGCAAAATCAAGGTGATAAACAACTCAGGGAGACCCTGTCTCTAAATAAAACACAAAATAGGGTTGGGGATGGGGCTCAGTGGTCAAGTGCCCCTGAGTTCAATCCCTAGTACTTCCAAAAAATAAAAAAATTAAAAACTGTAGTATTTTAAATATTTTAAAAAATATTTTCACATCTAAGCCGACATCATGTAGCTCAAGTAAGTAATTAATTTAAAGCATTATTCCAACTCAACTAAGAAATGGAGATGAAAAACTTTTAATAAATACAAATACAGTGTTTATCTTCAT
Source organism: Ictidomys tridecemlineatus (assembly GCF_052094955.1). Classification (NCBI taxonomy): domain Eukaryota; kingdom Metazoa; phylum Chordata; class Mammalia; order Rodentia; family Sciuridae; genus Ictidomys; species Ictidomys tridecemlineatus. Next base: position 135,706,447 of record NC_135483.1, on the reverse strand, counting down.
GAAGCTAGTGCTTCGTGGGGAAATAAACTATAAAATTGACACAAACATAAAATTGTATCTCTGGAACACAAAATGAGGGCGAGTAGGAAACACAATGCCCAATGTACATTATACTCTTGCTGAGATCCCAGTTAAATCTAGTCAGCCTTTGGTATATTCTTTTGCCTTTATTAATGAAAGATAGGAGAAAGAAGCACCTATTAAATTGTACTGAAAGGATACAGTATGTCTAATAAAGAATTGCATAACTCTATATACTAGAAGTGACCCCGTATCTTTAAAAAATAAGTCATATTAGAGAAAATAAATAAAAATCACAAGATAGTTCATAAAAATCAAAGATAGTTAATAAATCTCCCAAAGAAATATAGTATATTGACCTTGCTTGTATTTGATTTGAACAATTCAACTACAGTGGAATGTTTTTGAGCAATGAAAGAAAACTGAGTATGATCTAGGTGTTGGATATTAGAGAATTACCAATTTGCTGATCGTCTTAATGGTACTGTGATATATGTCTTTTTAAAAGGTTTCTCTGAAAATTATGTGATGTCTGAATTTTATTTTAAATATTTCAGAAAAAAAATAAAGTGAAAATAAATGAAATAAATTGTTGGGGTGGATACTGGATACATTGCTATTCATTGTATTATCCCCTGTTTTAAAAAACACTAATTCAAATAGGACAAGTCCAATAAAGCAGAGGGACATGGTGCTTTGAGAGCCTTTAATAAATGATGTCTGAGTCAGCAAAGGTTTTTATAAGAAACTAGCACTTGAGCAGAGAGGTGGAAGGGAGCATCCGCACTAAGGAGAAGCAGGGAGCAGGATGAATCAGAGGATTAGAAGGGCCTTTGTGGCTTCATGAGGAGAGCAAGTCCATGATGAGCAGGCCGGATATTCAGAGATAAGTGCAGGAAGTAGGCCAGTGTTCTTCCTTATTCATGTGTCTCCAGCAAAGAAAATTTAAACCAGTTATGAAAAGAAGAATCCTTGCCCCTTTTCCCAGTCTAATCATGATGTAGGGCTGTTTAAAGATCAGGCAAATGATAACTTTGATTTTATGTAATAAGGAAATCAACTCTTAAATTAAAAAAAAAAAAAGCTAGTGCATTGTAAATAACTATATCCTTACTAGTTAGCCAAATTGTGGGCATTAATTCAATGTTTGTAAGAAGCTCAGTCAAGGTAAACATATTACTAACCTTGTATGTGGTTCATTCTTTTTATATTCTAAAATATCTTCATAGTTCAGGCCAAATTAATAAAAAATTGAGCAAATTAACAAAAAATTGACTATATAGCAGTAACATTCTTGATCTCACTTTCAACCCCTTTCACACATACTAGTTATCTTTGCTGGATAATTTATTTTTCATTAGTGCGATCCCAACAATTATTGTTGCTCTCTAAACAATAGCTCCATAAGAAGTAATTCCTGTGAATTTAGGAATTAATTGGGATATTCTGCACTATATTGCAAAATATCATATGTATGATAAAAATAACATAAAGTAAAATATATAAAACCCTGATCAAATTTTTCCTTTTGTTGGTTTTTATCTCATGGAAAATTAGAATTCTATACATTATAACTTCTATTTTGTGTAACCTTGTAATTCAGCTAAAATATACTTTCTGAAGAAAACACAATTTTAGTAAATAAACTAATCTCACAACCTGAGTTTTTAGCTTACCATTCAATTTATTTTTTCAGTGAGGAAATGAAGCTCTGTAGTCCCACCATGTCTGCCATTTTTCCTGGTGAAGCTCAGTATGCAGTATAAGTGGTTTTTAACTCCTCTAACTCTACTACTTAAGAAATTAAAGGATATTTGGCTGATACTGAATGAACTGAATATCATGACTCCATTGCTAGCTACTAGCCACTTCAGATATGCCACAGCAGAATTTGCCAACAAGAATATGATGGCTATGCATTATCAGTGAGCCTCAACCAATTTCCTCAGTGCTGGGGCAGCAGCAGCCCCCATGACTCCATTAAAGGGCAGTCTCATCTATCTACAGCACATTAACAAATACAGGAATATTGTCATTCTTTGTGCTTCCATTGTGAAAACACTTGGAAATCACTGCCATGCAATATCTACTCATTGTCAGATGAGTTCAATTTTGTACATCACTAGAAATATCTTTGGTCATTCTTGTGATTAATAGGAATGTGTAGAGATTGTAATATGTACATCAAATTGTACATCAAATCCTAGGACTTTTGAGCACCTTTCCCATACAAGAATTATTTCAACCTGTTAAAAAGATGAGCAAAGCAGAACATCACTTAAAAACAAAACAAAACAAAAAGCATTCCTCAAGACACATGAGAAACAGAAAGAAATTATACCTATCCCAGGCAACTCTTTAGAATTCATTCCGTTATCTGATATTCTTGGAGACTTATTTCATCATCAAAAACCCAAATCATATTATTTTATCAAGAAAACTTACAAGGGTATAAAGTTAACGTCTTTAAACAAAAAATTTAACATATTAGGAAAATATTCTTATTAATCAGTAGCATATTTACTGACTAGATATTTTATAATAATCTTATTGAATTTTCTCAGTTATGAATAATGCCACTAAAATCTACTAACATTTACTCTTTTTATAGTTTAGCTCATAGTACAAAATTTTACTGAATGCAAGTTATAATATTTGTTTCCCAAATAATCCTAAATCATTTTAATATTGCCAATAATATGAAGAACTACAAATGATAAAACCCAGAAAGTCTCCTGGAGGTTAAGAATCATCATTTTAGATTGGTGAGATACCTTCTCATAGTTAGAGTCTTGGACATGTAAAAGGTAGAAGCCAGTATTAAACTGATTTTCTTTTCAGAGTAAAACCACACAAATAGAAATGAAGAAAAGATCACCAGCTTCCATGAACACATCTTTGGATGTATTGGAAGAAGATACCCTCAGACATAAAGAAGGTAATGTGATCAAATTTTCAGATACTCATTGTGGAAGGTACTACTTCTAAGAGTCTCTTGTAAATAAATCCTGCTACCAGAATTTCTGAAGCAATAGCTTCCAAACCTTGGGTGGCAATAAACAAAATTTAAGAAAACTGTAGAATATGAGAATGAATGATACATACAAACTTCAAAAGCAAAGTGTCTTGAACATTGGAACTTACCATCAAAGAATAATGTGGAATTTTCTCTAAATCTTAATATGTTGAACTATTAAAATGTGACTAAAATTAGAAATTGGAGTAAGGCAGCTTGCCCTTGATAAAAGATTTGAACTGTGGGTCCACTTACATGTAGATTTATTGGAAGATTTGTGACAATTTTAAAAACCTTACAGGTGACTCAGGCTAAAAATATTGAAAAAATTAAGAAAAAGTTAGGTATTTGATGAAAGCCTGAAATGTGTACATAATGGTCTATTTATTGCTCAATACCATAAAATATCCACAAATCTATTATAGAAAGTTAAAATTGTCAAAACATGCACGTACGGATCTTACACGACCTTACATGCTATTTGCTGTTGAGAAAATGTAAACCAATGTAAAAATACAATATTAAATCATAACTGCATAAAATTAACTGTAGTATCTATTGTTCCAGGTAATAATCCTATAACCATATCCTGTTGCTATTGCATGAGCTCAGTTGGTAACACTTGCTGAGAATGTCATATGATGTTAATCATCTCCACATGAGCAGTTCCTCTCTCCAGTAAAGCGTATATCACAGCTAAAAGTGACTCTTGATATTGGTCAAATTATACTCTTATGTTTTGCATGTACAAATATGTAACAAAAAATCCCACCATTATATTACAAGTATAATGCACCAATAAAAATTTCAGGAAAAAAGTGATCTCTCATAGTTCTAGCATATATAATACATATACATATAAACTTTTCACTGAATGTTTATGTTATCTGTAAAGCTTCTGATCAACATGAGGCTATTGGTACTTAGGTCTGGAGCCAGTCAACTTAATTTGGGCTTTTAAAATTTTTTATCAGTGCATTACAGTTATAATAATATTTGGGTTTATTTTGACATAATCTTACCAGCATGGAATATAATTTTCCCCACATCAGGAGTTTTTAATGCACAGGTGTCTTTGTACGTAATCCCCACATTGTTCAAAGCTCAACTGTATTACATTAATATCTCAGGGTCCTTTCTAGACTCATCTCTAGTTTTTACATTTAACTGGCAATTCTTTATCTTGGGCAATACAGAACAACATTATTTGTAAACTGTATAAGTATAGAAATTTTAAATCATAATGTTCTCAATTATTTTATATTTATTTTCTTGGGAAATACTTCTATGTTTTTCTACTCGTATGTAGTTTGCCTCATTTTTATTTCAGTTTCTTTCTCCAGTAAAGCATTATCACAACTAAACTCATCAGGCATAAATAAAATAGGGGAAATTTATTTTTCTCTGTTTTATTTTCATATATAATATTTCTAATTAATAACTCCAAATCAGAAGTTTAGTTCTAAAACTCCCTTTGCAGACAAAATTCAATCATTTTCTATTAGTTAGTATTTAAACTATTTTCTAATGTTTAACCTTTCTATTCTTTCATTTCAGAACTTAAAAAATCCAGGAAGAAGTGCCCATTGTGTTGGTATAGGTTTTCCAAATTTTTTTTGATCTGGAATTGTTCTCCCTGTTGGTTAAAATTGAAAGAATTTGTCCATAGGCTCATAACAGACCCATTTACTGATCTTTTTCTTCTCATATGCATAATATTAAACATATATTTTTTGGCCTGGGAACACTATCCAATGAGTGATGACCACAGCTATCTGCTAAGCATTGGCAACTTGGTAAGATCTTCATTGTACATTATTTTCATTTGCAAATTCTATTTTTCTTCATTCTTCATTATCCTCATTATTTTATATCTCAAGTATTTGTAGCATGCATCATTTACATTATTATTAGATGATGTATTGTATTCATGCTCTGCCCTACACCCCCATTTTCCCATCTTGTAAATGTTCTGATCATTGAAAAAATTTACATCTGGAGTTTGAAATCCCATCATTTAAATTCATGATTCCTATAGCCAGGCATAGTAGCAAACACCTATGATCCTAGCAACTTGGGAGGCTAAGACAAGAAGATCAAAAGTTCAAAACCAGCCTCGGCAATTTAGCAAGGCACTAGATAACATAGGGAGAGACTGTGTCCTCAAAATAAAAAAATAAAAAATAAATAAAAAGGGCTGGGGATGTGGCTCAATAGTTAAGTGCTCCTGGGTTTAAAAGGAGGGAGGGAGGGAGGGAGGGAGGGAGGGAGGGAGAGAGAGAGAGAGAGAGAGAGAGAGAGAGAGAGAGAGAGAGAGAGAGAGAGATATTCCTACCCAGATGCTCATGGTAAACCTAATTGGAAATTTCTATTGCCTCTGCCTTCCCAAATATACATTCATTCACTTGGTACCTCTGTTCCATAGGTCAGAGTAGGTACAGGTGGAGTAACAGGCACTGACCCATGAATTCTGGATTCTGAATCCTGATTCTAAAAGTTCCTGGCTCACCTGTTCCTTAACCACCTGTCTTTGTCTCAGATTGGAGCCTGTAATTTTGGCAAGGTATTTTTGAGATTCACCTGTCCTTTTCCCACATACAATGCAAAATACAGAATGGGTTTCTGTGAGTTTAAAAACAGGTAAGATTTAAACAAATGTATACTGTTTAAATTTCTTTGCTTTCATTGTCAACATCTAGCTACTTGGTTCCAATTCAGACAAGACTACTACTATCAGTTTCAAATTATACATTTACTCAATATTAAAACATTAATTTGGTTATTTCTGCCAGTACAGTTTTTGTTTATTTATTTAGCCTGGGGATTGAACCCAGAGGCCCTTAACCACTGAGCCACATCCCCAGCCCTTTTTATCTTTTATTTTGAGACAGGTTCTCACTAAGTTCTTAGCATCTTGCTTAAAGTGACAAGGCTGGTTTTGAACTCATGATCCTCCTGTCTCAGTCTCCCAAGCCACCTTGCAAGTACAGTTTAAAAGACCATTGCCATAGGTTTACTTTATAGTTTTTTCCTAGATCATACATGTACTTTAAAAAAAATTCTCTCACAGATGGAAAAATTAAATTTCTTAAGATGTACTCCAGATTTTTAAAGAAACTACTCAAGAATGGAAAATTCCATTCTCAAATATTCTTTTGATTTCTTCAACACGAGTTTTTATTAAAATAATCAGAGATTCCATATTTAGGTACCTTACATTAAGTTGTTAAATAAAATGCACGTGTCTCTCATTATAGACTCTAAAACTAACCAGCTCTTGAGAGAGGAGCTGTAAAAAATGGGGGTGAACATTGATGTTGTATCTTAAAGCTTCTGTGCCTGAAGTTTCTGATGCAGATATTGGAATCATTCTCACCCACATGTTTTGTTTTTATTTAGGTTTTCCTTGGAATTTTTACAGCAGAAATGATTTTTAAAATAATTGCCATGAATCCATATTGGTATTTCCAAGTAGGCTGGAACATTTTTGATAGTTTAATTGTGTTACAAGGTTTAGCAGAACTTTATCTAGCAAATATTGAAGGATTGGCCCTTTGTCAATCATTCAGGATGGTAAGTAGAATCCAGTGCCTGATTTTTGTTTCATCAACATTTATCTCAGCTTCCTCAGACATTACATGAGTTGATTCCAATATAAAATGTTTGAATTAAATAGATGAATGAATTAATATATAAAGGACCTCATGGAGAAAAAAAGGCAATTCCCAACACTATTATTATAGAATTAAAATATTTAAGGCCACAGAGCTTTGACACACAGTGATAGGAACCAGTGCTAGGGTGTCTGGGTAAAACAATGACAAGTCCTGGAAGTGAAATTTCTACATGGGACTAAGAAGCTAGAATCAGACAAATGTTTCTAAATGTAGGATAGCAGAATTTATCTTAAACTTGTTTTAAAATGGTAGATTGTTAGTATGGAGATTATTACGTCTACAAGTAGGGAGATGGTGAGCATCAGAAAATTTTTCAAAGAAATAAATTGTATTAGAATAGCATTTATGGAAATGTTAATCCCCCAATAAATAGTTTTGTCCTACTCTGGAGAGAGGTTAAAACATATAGGAGGTATCGGAACAATGAAGCAGGTTGAGCTTCTCCAGATCATTACTTCCTAGAGGGTAGCTTTCTCAGAATCCTGCCTTAAATCCTCAACCATCAATGTCAGCGTAATAATAAAAATATATACAAGATGTAGTCATCAAATTTATGGGTGAAACAAGACTGGCAAATGCAGAACATGTTATAAAAGGTAGTATCAAAATATTTTAAGAGTTACTAATGAACTGAATCTAACATGGTTAAATTTTATATTGGTTAATATAAAGCCTTACTCTTGAGTCCAGAAAGCTAACCATATACTAGAAAAGATCGGAAGATATAGTTCATGTTATGTGTAGGTTTTAGATGACTCTAAGTACAGTATGCTAACTCTAGTTATAGTACCCAAAAATGTAAAGCTAATTTTATACTGTATAAATACAAATTTAAAAATCTAATAAAATAGAAGGATATTTAGACTAAACCTGGAGTGCTGCATTTGATCTTGGATATGTGATTTTTAAAATAAAAAATATACAATAAGATCTTCAATGTCAAAATTGAGTGGATACTGATGAAACTTTCCAGTGTCACCTGTATGTATAATGTGGAAAATTTTCCAATGCCTTTGAAAAGCAAAAAAAAAAAAAAAAAAAAAGAGAATGGATACTTGTCCTACCAGATTTTAAAACATAAATCTATAGTGATTATAAGAGCACAATACAAAATTGGAGTTGACAAATAGATCAATAGAAAAAGATATAAATAGTGTACAAAATTACAGAATATGTTAAGATGCATTAAGAACTGTATGTAAAATATTCAGAATATTGATGATGTATGTTAATACTAGTTAATACTAAATATTACTTTAAAGGTGATAAATGTGTATGTGTATATGCATATAAAAATTTTAAATGTACATCACAATGAATAACAACCAGATTTTCTTGTTTGTTTCTTCTTATTGTTGTTGTTTACGTTGCTCTATTAGTTGCGTGTTTTCAAGTTGGGGAAATATTGGCCAACATTTGAAATATTGATGCTGACTCTTGGAAACTCACTGTCGGCCCTGAAAGACTTGATTCTGCTGTTGTTCACGTTCATATTCTTTTCTGCTGTGTTTGGCATGAAGTTGTTTGGTTGGAGTTACAAAGCATGTGTCTGCCGCATAGATGAAAACTGTCAACTCCCACGCTGGCATATGCATGACTTCTTTCATTCCTGCCTTAATGTGTTCCGAATTCTCTGTGGAGAGTGGATAGAAACCTTGTGGGACTGCATGGAGGTAGCAGGACAACCCTGGTGCATCTCTTTTTACATGATGGTCATTTTAATTGGAAACTTACTGGTAAGGATTCCATGCTTTTACATTTTCCTTGTAGAAATTGGTGTAACATAGCCTGGTGTTTTCAATGACCCAGTGGTCCATAACTGCATTGTTCAAAATAGAGACCACTAGCCACATGTGGCTATTAAGAGTTGAAATATGACTAGTTTCATTTGAGATGTGCAAGAAATTTAAAAGACACACTGGATTTGAAGTTTTCCCCCAAAATAATATAAATTATGTTAGCAATAATTTTTATTGAATGGATTTTAAAATGATGATTCTATTTAAACACTTTTAATTAAATAAGATACATTAGTAAAATTAATTTCACCTGTTTCTCTTTGCACTTATATATTTTTTGTTCAAAATTACATATGGGACTTGCATCATATTTCTTTTGGATAGAAATATTTTATAACCTTGCTACTAAAAGGATCATCAGTATCATGTGGGAGATGCTTAGAAATGCAAAACTCAAACCCCATCCTAGACCTCTGGAATGATAATCTATATTATGATACTAACCCCAGGTGATTTGTGTGCACATTAAATTGTAAGAAGCACATAAATATAACAATGTCTTTCAAACTCGTCTGCACATTAGAGTTACCTGGGGTATTAATGATAATAGGCTGATGCCTTGGATCCACTCCCAGAGATTCTGATGCTATTCATATGTGAATGTGGCTTGGTCATCAAAATTTTCTAAAAAATCTCACTTGACTAAATAGTGCAGCAAAGACTGTAAACCAGTAATCTATAAAAACGTTATGCATTAACTAAAAGAAGAAGGTTTCACTTTAAAATATTCTAGTAATTTAATGGGTGAATTGAATAAGTGGCTTTCTCTGCTTCTAAGAGAAAGGTGTATCTTATAAAAATGATTCTTACAGGAAAAAAAGACTCAATAATTGCTTTTTATGCATATGTCATAAAGATCAAATACATTTTCCAAAAGACTAGGAAAAATAAAATAAATCACAGGTTAGATTGAATTTTATCTGTGCCCTCCCTCATTGTTTCAGCTTCATCTTGTTTATCTCATTGTTATTTATTTATCACATTGGCATTGTATTTCTTGATGTGATTGTCTGTTTCCTTATTGAACTGTTAACTCCATGAAAGAAGGGGGCCATGGCACATCTCTATGTCACAAAACCTGAAACAGTGCCCAACATAAAAAATAATTTTCTCTGTCCTCTGTCCTCTGTTGCTATGAATACACTTCCAACACCCAGGGTCATAGAACACTATTCTAAATGGATGAAACAAAACCAAATTGATAGATCAGTACACATAATTCAAAATACCATTGCTAGATCTTGTTTCCATGGTAGTATGATGCAGAGGTTCAGATGGAGACATTATAGGCATGCTCTGCACCTCTGTGTTCTGCCATTCCTGTCCTCCTTGAACCTTGGTGTTCTGTGTCTTACCAAGACAGCTGCTGCAATCTAAAGCTTCACATATTCATATCATATTGTTTTAGACCGTTTTTTGCTGTTGAGTCTAAAGGATCTGAACAGAACAACTGTAGAGGAGGAAAAGTTTATTTGAGGGCTCATGGAGGTCTTCATCCATAGAAGGCCGGCTCCATTCTTTGAAGTTGTAGGTGAGGCTGAACATCATGGGACAGTGAACAGCTCCCATCATGGTGATCTGGAAACAGAGACTCCACTTTCCAGATACAAATATACACACCAAAGCCACATACTAATTCCCATCTCCTCCAACCATACTCTACCACTTCACTTACCACTCAGTTAACTCCTATCAGGCGATTAAGTCACTGATTGAGTTAAGACTCTTACAACTTGATCATTTCTCCTCTGAACCTTCTTGCATTGTCTCACACGTGAGCTTTTGGGGGACACCTTACATCCAAACCATGATACATATCTAGTCAATAGAGAAGAGAATTCCTTTATTAAAAGCCATAGTAAACTTTTATTATTTTACTAACTCTGAGTTACATGCTCTTTTCTGAACTAATCTCTATAACCCAGGGTGTAGAATACATTTATTACAGTAAACTACTCAGAGCCCTCCCTTCCTTGGAGGTAGAGATAGCATCAGTCCGAACCAAGGACTAATTAGAAAAGGGCAATATCCCAAGTGAAATGCAGATTTCTGTCTCTGAAAGGAAGGGCCATGACTGTTGAGAAAAGTAACCACAACCACAACAACAATAACACACACACACACACACACACACACACACACACACACACACACACACACATGCACACGCACGCACGAACATGTAGTCCAAACTCAAAGAAGCAGAAATGCTGAAGCAAATATATGAACTCCACTCTGTTCTTTTCTTGTTTCTACTGACCAGAAACTTCAAGTCATGAACTTCCATTTCCAATTGTTGACCATCATATTTCTTCTTTCTATAAGTCCTTTAAGCTTTATTTCTTTCAGCAGTCATCCATCTCTGGGACACCATGATAACAGCACTAGAGCAAATACAAGAGGAAAAACAAATGAAAGGGGAGAATTAGTTGATTTTTTACCCTCCACACTTACAATGTAGATGGTGTAAACTGAAACTATCCTGCAGTTTTCAATTTAGTTTTGTCTTTTTCTCCTAATAAAATTCCAACATTGATTCAGAGCTACATAGAAACCTTTTAAACATCATATGCAAAGGCAAGAGTTCAATGTGGTTTTCAAAAAATGTTAAATTGTAGAAAAGTAGAATGCAAACCCAAACAAACATAGGTTTAAATTCTAGTTCTGTCACTTACTAACTAGTGCTTATTATGCATATTATAAAGCCTTTTTAAACCTGACTATATTTAATGGGAAAATGAACACAAAAATAATGAATGATTATGATGTTATCATAACATAAATAAAACAAATAAAATCATTTAGCATCCTATAAACAGTTTATGAATATTTGTTTTATTTCTCTATAAAATATCAACTTCAGATCTATAGATTTTGTTAATCATTTAACATTATTTAGAAGTTTAAATTCCTAATAGACCATTTTTCTTTCTAGGTGTTTTACCTGTGATTTAGATAGTTGCCACCAGGTGAAATATACAGATTGTGGTTGCATAAACCAAACTGTAAATAATAGAAATATGTAAATAAATTAAAAACAATACAAAATAGAGTTGCAATGTAATTCTAATCATGCACTATTCCATATATATGTGTATATTCCCAAATTAAATGTTTTGTTAAACTATTAGTAGAATATTAAAATAAAACATCTTCAATATATGTTAGAAGCCTTGATGCATGTTTATTTCTAGATTCTTAATCATACAGATAATTAGTTCACCAAATTTTTAATTCTATTTATTTTTCATATTATTTGATTTTGATATGGGCACTTAATTCTCACTCAATGTGTGGCTATCTCAAAGTGAAGACAGCCACCTAGAACAGCAACTCATTTTTTTTTGTCTTGAGAAAGACAATCTGACTGATAAAATAAGCTTTGGAATAAGACAGTCTTGAGGCTAATCCATGTGACCTTTGATGATATCTGTAAGCATTGTCTTTTTCATCTCTAAAGGAGAAACAAATCATGTTGCCCAGAATGTTGTGAGTTTACAACTAGAGTCCTGGTTACACAGACTCAGCACAACATCTGCCACAGTGAATAAGAACCAAACAGCCTGTAGACCATATGCTCGGTCCTCAAGTCTTAAGTCAGCCTTTTTAGAGGATTGCTTATTATTGTTTTAAAAGAAACACAACATGAGTTACACTTATGCTCCTTTACTGTTTTTTCTTTTATTTATTCTAATTGGTTATACATGACAGTAGAATGCACTTTGTCACATCATACATAAATGGAGTATAACTTCTCATTTTTTCTGGTTGTACATAATGTAGAATCACATTGATCAGGTAGTCATAAATGCACATAGGGTAATAATGTCTGATTCATTCCACTGTCCTTTACTTTTCCATTTAGGTACTTTACCTCTTTCTGGCACTGGTGAGTTCATTTAGTTCTTACAAAGACTCAACAAGTGAAGAGAACAATGAAGTAAAAAATATACAGCTTGCAATGGCAAGGATTAAGAAAGGAGTAAACTATGTGCTTCATAAAATATTGTGCAAAAAGCAGAATGTTCCACAGGAAACAACGGACCATGTAAATGATACATATGTTAAAGAGAACATTTCTGACCATACTCTTTCTGAATTCAGCAACACTCAAGTTTTCCTCAAAGATAAAGAAAAGAGCAGTGGCACAGAGAAAAACACAATGACTGACAATGAAAGCCAGTCACTTATCCCCAGCCCCAGTGTCTCAGAAACTGTACCAATTGCTTCCGGAGAATCTGACGTGGAAAATCTGGATAACAAGGAGATTCAGAGCAAGTCAGGCAATGGAGACAGCAGAGATGTAAGATGTTTTATTTTCCTGATTGCTGATTATGTATGGTGTTGATATGGTGTTGATAAGTTTATGCTGAACTTCCAGAGTTAGATTACCCTTTCAACCCTATCTCCCCCACACTTAGCTCCTGTTATTATGCTCTTGATCATATTACTTAAATCACACTTCTAAACTTTAATTTTTTCATCTATAGATGAGGATAAAGTTGTACTTCTTAAGGAAGTACAAGACTCAAGATAGAACTAAGAAAAATAGCCTAATAGCACAACCAAATATACCTTATATATCATAATCACTTACAAAACATTAACGTAATTGTGAAATTCTATAAATTAATAAGCAGACAGTGATGAAAAGCATACTAAAAAACGAAATTTGTAAAAATCAATGGGTATGATTGGAGAAGTCATTCAACTTCCCTGGGCTTTATCATCTTCAAGATATGAGAATGGATTAGAAGAGAGCAAATATTCTTTCTTGCTTGCTCAAATTCTAAGATACTACTCATTTTATTTCTGCAACATATAAAATAAGTAATTAAATTAGACTAAAAGAATAAGAAGAAAAACAAAGAGTTTGAATTATGAATAGGTGGTAGCTTTGTAAACCACTGGCTTCAAAAAAGAAAAGGGTTACATTTTGTAAAAAGAGCAGGTTTTGTTGGCTTAGTGTTTGCTCCCTTACTGGAAGAGTCTTATAAATCTCCATTTGCAAGTGGCATAATGACTTAACTAGAGTATGATCTAATAGAAAGCAAAACCTACAGGATCACATAATGTACTATGGGCTTTTTGCTTTGGACCTATGTGAGGAACATTTCAGTTTGCTCAAAATCCTCAAGAGGGAACAGAGAATGCCTTTTGCAGGGGTCCAACATCTCTACACCATTTTCTCCCCCAGAACTCTCCTGGCTTGACAGATCCTCTCCATAATTACTTCTCAAATTGGTATTTTAGAAAAATTGAATTTCACTTAAAAAGGATCTTTCTAGCACCTATTAAAGACAACTTTGTTTTAGTTAGAGAAACATTTTCTCCCCTTAACCTACTCAATATTCTCAGGTATATTTACATTTAATTAATACCATTAAAAGAAGACAGGAGAAATTGCTGCCAAAAACCCTACTCTAGCATCTCTGAAGACTTTGACTACCATTCATCTCTAGATAAATTCATATGGGCAGATTTCTGGAAACTTCTTGCAGCATCTTTAGAAAGTCTGGAGTATGAAAATACATAAGAAAGACTTAATGTAAAAATAAATGTAAGTGTTCAAATTTCAGATGTTGTCATGTATGCTACATGATTATTTAGTCCTATTTCTTGGTTAAATACTCACAGGAGATGTATTCATTTACTTATATGTTTAGTTATGCATATAATTTTATTAATCAGATTTCAGATTCTGCATCCAGTAAATATTTAATATGTTGATCTAAGAAAATCAGAGAATAAAACATAAAAACCACATGTGATCTGATAATTCATACAGTATTATTTTTATATTTTTGCTTAAAGTATTTTAATTAAGTTTTAATTAAAATATGTATTTATTGTAAAAATAATACACTTTACATCTGATTTTGTAACTTTTTCTATAACCTAGCAGTATATCATGGTCACTTTTATGCCATTAAATAATCTACCAAAATAAATTATTTGTTATTTTTATCTCGATTTATTTTTAAAACTTAGAAAACAGGGTTTTATGAAAAATTTACTTCAAGAAGTATGTGAACAAGGGTTTTAAAAACTCAAAAATATAATTATAAGGTGTACAACTATAACAATTGAATGCCAAAATATTATAGTTCTTTACTAATTTCCTATTCTTAGATAAATACATTTCTACAGTTTTTCCCATTAGAAATCAACAAAGAATACATAAAGCGAATTGAGACTTGAAATAACTTTTTAAAACTCAGTTTTGTTGGGTAACATTTCTCTAGATGCTTAATTTTGTTTAGTTGAGCACCATAATCATTTGCTGACAACTAGCATTGTAAGGATTAAAGCAAAACTTTCTGTTATTCATGCTTATTGGAAACCAAAAGGCATGATAAAATATTTATAATATTTGTAATTTCTTCTTTTGTTTGAGTTCTATCCACATCACACTGGCTTTCTTGGAAATGTTAGAGAATTTATATGCCATTAACTTTAGGATCATGGTGGTTTGTCGGATGATATGTTGTATATTTATTCTTAAATAAGGAAAAATGAAAGACTATGTGAAAATAATCTTAATTAAAGATAAAGCATGTCATTTGCATTATTATCATATGTACAAAGCAGTGATCACCTGGGTTTAGCCAGACTTGAACTTTAGTCAAGAGTAGAGAGGGAAATAAGGTTCATCTCTGCAACAAGGCTCTTTCCATAGGACTCTCCTATGTCTATCCTAGGTGCTACTCCTTGTGTCTTTCCCTCATTTTATTTCAACAGTAGCCTCATATCAGTCCCATCCACTGATGAGAAACACAAGACTGTCTGGACTTAATTTTAC
The DNA here is from genome assembly GCF_052094955.1 of Ictidomys tridecemlineatus. NCBI lineage: Eukaryota > Metazoa > Chordata > Mammalia > Rodentia > Sciuridae > Ictidomys > Ictidomys tridecemlineatus. The sequence goes on along the minus strand of NC_135483.1, from coordinate 135,691,132 downwards.
AATAAAAGCTATATGCATGGTTATCTATGTACATAGCATCAAGGAATGATTTACTTTGATGCTACTCATCTACATGAAAGAGCATATAAGCCACCCTTGTTAATAGCCTTAATAAAACTTTGGATCCCAAATTCTTTCATGAATTGGGTGATAGTTTATGCATTTTTGAACAAAATGTTATTACCTAAATGTTCATTTTAATCTAAAGTTATTGTAGCACACATTATTTGTTTAAAAACATCAACTCACACCAATAAATGCACATTTCAGTATCATGAAATTGGCCTAAAGTCTTTTAAACCTAAAAATGTTCTTTCTGTACATATTTTTTCTCACTTTTGAAAATGAATGAATGAAATGAACCTCAAATTAAACTCACAACTCTTTTGGTGGGTCTTTGTTTATTTTAGAAAATAAAGCAATCTAGCTCATCTGAATGCAGTACCGTTGATATTGCTATCTCTGAAGAAGAAGAAATGGTATATGAATGTGAAAAGGCAAAGTATCTTAAAAATGGTAAGACAGATGTTTCTTTGGTAATGTTATGGAAATTAGACTAAATGTCCCTTAATCTAAATAATACCATTGAATTGACTTTTAATGTAAAGAGTTTATTAATTTTGCAAAGGGATACAAATATTAACATGCATGAACACTGTCCCAAATCCTGGTAGATACTTATAAAATTTCAAGAAAAAAGTCAACATTGGAGAAAGGGGGATAGAGCCTATTTCCCAGAGAGCCTAATGTAATGGTTGCAAAGGTTGACTCTGGAATCAGACAAATGTGTACTATTTACTTATCTTCTCTCTGTTTCCTAATCTTCAAAATGATAAGCCCCCTAGGATTATTAAAAATATTAATTAAGTGTGCATGTGTGCATGTGTATGTACATATAATCTCAGAAGAGAAAGAGAACCTGACCCAAGGAAGAAGTAGCATTCAGTAAAATAACACCATCAGCAGCAGCAGCAGCATTCACTGAATTGTCTTATAGTTAATGTAGAAAAGAACCATGAGTAGTGGTATGGCAGTGAAATATTGTTTATGATGTTGATTTCATTGATTATGCTTTAAATCATATTAGGTAAAACTCATCATGTCCATATTTAATTTTACACTATTAATTGTGTACCTACATATATTAAAATAGAGCATGATTTAGGACTAAAACAAAAAATAAGCATAGTTAAATTAGCACTGGAAAAATACATGTGTGTATGTGTATTCACTGAAGTGAATGTGTGTGTGTGTGTGTGTGTGTGTGTGTGTGTGTGTGTGTGTGTGTGTGTCTGGGTGTCTGTGTATGAATGTTTGTATAGAAGTGGACATATTTACATTTTGAAGTATTTTTATACCTCATGGATTGGGGTCAATATTTAAAATATTCATGGAAACATCCCATAGATTTCATAGAAAAACAAATCATGATGATGACATACTTCTATGCTTCATATGAATATTAAGAAGTGTATACTATATGGTTCCAGTCAGTAATCTGACCCCCTAGGTATATAGGACACACCTTTCAATTACTTATAATTCAAATTGGTTTCTTAACAATATTAATGAATGATTACAAATTTGAACATTTGACATCACTGAAAAGTCATCGAAATGGAACTACTAAGTACTCAAATTTCTATCTTCAAAATAATAATCTGTTCTCAGCAGCTTAAATTCTAGGATGCTTATTATCTAAGACAAAGGAAGAAACATGTCCTATATTTTTTGACTAGAGATGTATAATTTGACTCTGAGGAAAATTGTAAAATTAAATTTAAATTTAATTTTAAATTCCAACTACATCCATTTCTTCATTTTCTCACCTATTAATCACTCCCCTTTTAAGCCTCACATTTTCTTTCTACAACTCTCTTGACTGGAAGGCAAAGTTCAGATTTAAACGCATACACACATCCCACAAAGTACTCCATAACCCTTGTTACCTCCTTAAACAGTCACAATCCAATTTCCCATGCCCATGCCAACCAAGAACTAAAATTGAAACAATACACTTTATTATATCTTTTTAACGTCTTAAAAGAATTTGTGTTTCTAAACAGGAATGTCACATGATAATCAAAATGCAATGTTCAGAAGATAATTGTAAAAGCAAGGAATTAGTTCTATTCTCAGATTGTCCCCCATAGTGAGGGGATGTTCTAAGTCACCCTGCCTTTTCCAACTCCTTTTCTCCTACTACTAATGAGCCAACAAGTTAAGCTTTTCTTTTTCTCCTTAGTGATTATGCACACTATAGTAAAGGTAACAATCAAATGTTCACAAATATGAAACCAGCTGTATTAGAATCTATAAATAAATAATTATGAAGGCATAGAGCAGAAAGTTTGAGATGTTTCTTTCCATGCATTTGCTACATGCTTGTTCTGAATGGTTTCATTCTTGACAGGTTTTGAACAAAGATCTTCACCTGGTCAAATCAGTAGAGTATCCAAGAAAGCAAAAATTTGGCAGAACATAAGGAAAACCTGCTGCAAGATAGTAGAAAACAGTTGGTTTAGGTGTTTCATTGGCCTCGTGACTCTGCTCAGCACAGGTGCCCTGGTAAGTGAGCCCACAGTTTGAGTGATGTTTAATGGGGACAAATGTTTCATAATTCTTGCTTTAAGAAAGTCACCTTGCCAGATTTATTTTCCCAGAATACTTATTACTTAGTACAGCACCAACTTTCATATTCTGTGATTTTAATTTTAGAAACTCTATGTTACACTTTCTTGGAAAGTTCATCAATGTATTATTTAATATGAATATTAAATTTAAGTGTAAAGATTTAATCAATAATGTCATTTCAAAATATATGAGTTATAGCAGGAAAGTAAATAAAAAAATACCTGATTCTCCTGATTTTAATAAAGTTTTAATTAATAATTTAGGTACTCAAAACTGTTATGTTGTTGTAGTACTATGGTTCCTATTCCACACCAGAAAGGAAGTATTATATGATTTTTAAGGGTCTTTGAACTGTGAATATATTTACCCTTTGACCCAAAGATCGTAATTCTGGAGTTTTATCCTACAAATATCTGAATATGTACTAATTGCATAAAAGAGGTTATTCACAGAAAGACTTTTTTAATAATAGTAAAGTTTGGGTGGGGAAAAAGTTTATAAGAGGTGAGAATTTCTAGTATTTTACAATGACCTCATGGATTACTGTGCAATTATTTTTATAAAATGATGCCAAATGCATACTGATACTGCAATACTCTTTGGTATGGTAAAGCAAAATAAGAAAGGTCTAGTATAATATGTAGTCATGCTGCATTTTATGTAGGAAAAGAAGAAGACTAGAATGTGTAGTGAATTTGGTTGCATTTGGTTAAAATAGGCCAAACTGAATATACAAGAACTAGTTAGTTGTGTGATACAGGGCAAAGACATTGAAGTCATGGTTGGGAACCAGACTTTGCAATGAATGTCTTTTCAAAGTAAGCTTTATATTGACATTTAACACACATTCTGAAGACTGTACTTCACATATTAGGTGTCCAGCATCAATGATCTACATAGAGGGAATGCACCTGTGTAATTGTCACTTGGATTGATAAACAGAACATCACTGAAACTCTAGAACTGTACTCTCACCCCTTGCAGTTACTTCCCCTCTCCAAGTGGTAGTCATTTTGTGGATGTCAAATGCCATAGATTACTTTTATCCATGTTTGAACTTTATAATAATAGGTGCAAACAGTTCTGTGCTTGTTTATTTCTTTATCTTTGCATCTTGGAGCATCCCACTTTCTTGTGATCATTGGAGTCAATTATTCCTTTAGTCTGGTAACTTCTTTCTTTTCATCTTACTACAAAATTTACCATATGACATCTTAGTTCGAGTTTTAGTGAAGACAGACTGTCATCTAATCCCCTATTGTAGGATCAAAAACCTCTGATGCCACTTTTCCTAGTGTTAAGGTAATGGGAAAGCACAAATACCCCAAGCTGACTTGCTAGATACTCTTCCCTACATATTTTTCCATCACAGATTTTTTCAAGCATCATGGTATCTTTACATGGCTCAAGTGGAACAGTTACTTAGAATGTAACAAATCTATTTTAGAACACTTTCTTGCACTAGGTCCTACTGAAAAGTAACAGTTTTCATGTGAACTTTTGATTTCAAACCTGAAAAGACCCACTGTATTGTCAGTCTTTCTTAGTGGTAGAAGATGTATGTCTCTCCAAAAGATCTAGAGAATTTACTATCTTGTTCCTAAGATGAAATTCATATGATGTCATCATACAATGAAGAATATGATGTTAATTACTGTCACTGGAGAGTGACTGCATAAGCAACATATTTGCCTTTTTATCTAGCTTTATATTCTATCCTCTCTGATCAAGCTTGTAGTAGACTAAAGAATGGTTTCTAAATAGGCTCATGTCATAATCCTCAGAACTTGTGAATATTAATATATGGCAAAAGGGTCTTCTCAGATATAATTAATTTAGAATCTTGGACTGGGGATATCACCCTGGATTATCCATATGGACCTGATTTAATCACAGAGGTCCTTACAAAAAAAATACAAGAGGAGTTAGAGTCAGAAGAAAAGATGATATGAGGATGAAAGTGTCTACCCTGGCGTCAGATGCTCTGAAGAGGAAGGGAGTCGATGCAAGCCAGGTAAGGTAGGCAGTCCTCAGAAGCTGAAAAAGAATGGAGATAGATTATCTCTTCAGAGCCTCATAAAGAAATCAGCCCTAGGGCCGAGGGTGTAGCTCAATGGTAGAGCAACTTGCCTAGTAACTGTGAGACATGGGTTTGATCTACAGCACCAATCAATCAATCAATCAATCAATCAATAAATGTATTGTTTCCATCTGCAACTAAAAATATACATTAAAAAAGAAATCATCCTCCCTAACACTTTGATTTTAGCCCAATGACACAGATCCGACTTCAGTCATTGTAATAACACAGATTTATATTGTACTCAGACCCTCATTTTGTGCCACTCTCTTGTGCAGCATTGGAATGTAATACCCAGCTCCTCAGGATCCCAGGCAGACTCTCTCACTTCCTTTCAGCATATATTACTGTATCCTACCTATGTACCAAGTCCTCTAGAATACAATCCCTGTCCTTCCTTAGCAATATTAGTGCTTCTCTAGCTACTTTCTGAAGAGATTTGACTTTTTTTTATTCTGCTGGTGGCCTGAACGGGAAGAGAAGGTAGATCTTTAAAAAAAAAAAAAAGTGGTTTTTAAAGGCATTTCTGTCATTAAGGTTTCTTCATGCTCCTCAAACAATATTAGATTCAGTTTGATTTTACAGGGAAGCTCTGCAGTTGGAGGGCACAATAGTACTCCACCTTCATTGAAAAGATTGCTGACTTTAGCATCTCTGTGTCAATCAGCCATTGTCTGAGGTGTATCCCGTTTGGGAGTGGAAATCTGCTCCTGGGTGAGAAATCTGCCTCCTTCTTGTATGGTAGATGCAATTCTCCAGAGAGTTTCAGTTGTGTGTTATCAAGCAATACTCAGAGTCACTATGGAATGAGTAGATTTTCCCAATAAAGGGGCCCTTGGTGAGCAACATCAGAATCAATACAGTATGTACTTTTGAAGAATATGTTATGTGATAGGATGTATTGGATACAATTATGTCATTTGTAATTTTTATTGACTTTCCATCTGCTGTATTCTAACTAATGTAGTTAATACTTTGTTTCTGTTGTACTTTTAACTATAAAAAGAATGTAATTTTTCCCACTATGACTCATCTTTTTCTAGATCTTTTGGTTTCAATTTTAAGTATATTTTCTTAACTATTATTTTGTGCACACAAATTTATTCTTATGAGACCGCTCCCTTGATCATTATGAAGTGCCCTTCTTCTTTAGTTATGCATTTTATTGTATTTGAGATAGAATTTCATTCCTTTACATGTGAAAGAGTTTGTTGAAATTATATTAGGCAAATCCTTAATTTTTTTACCCACAGGCTTTTGAAGATATATATATAGATCAACGAAAGACTATTAAAATCTTATTGGAGTATGCTGACATGATCTTCACTTACATCTTCATTCTTGAAATGCTTCTAAAGTGGATGGCGTATGGTTTCAAAGCCTATTTTTCCAATGGCTGGTACAAGCTGGACTTCATGGTTGTCATTGTATGTATTTTACAAAAAAAATATTTAAAGGCTGTTTGATTTTCTCCTATTTTTCTCTTTCATATCTCATTCTTTTGCTTCATTATAGCTCCTGTTTCCCTTCTCTGTACATTTTTAGTGGCTCACATGTCATCTTTATTTATCTGCAGTGTTTAACATCTATCCTCATCTTGTCATTCTAAAATTTTAAAAGTTCAGGACTAGGCTCCTGGACTATTGAAATACCTGTGAACCCACTGCTAACAGAATAGGTTTGTTGCACAATATCTTGAAAATACCAGCTTCCTAAGGTCTTTAAATTCTACTGACTTGACTTTTAAATAAATAAATAATGTCCACAATTGAGTAAGTATTATAGCAAGCAACAAGAATTTCTCATTAGGACCACTAAATAAATTCGAAACTTGTGTTTAATGAACAAATGACTCCACATTCTGTAGCAATAGAGAGAGATCTCCTCAATAGGGAACTCCTCAACCTACAATTAATGGCTTGCAATAACTGACCTCTGCCTTTTAAATTAATTTTTACAAATTTATCTTCTACTCTGGTCAAACTGCACTTTAACAAAATCACCTTCCCACTTTCTAGTCATTGTTCTTACATGTCCACACCACTCTTTGCTTATATAAATGACTCCCATGCTTCAAAGTCTAACTCAAGATCATCTTCCCTTTAGTATAAGGAAAAAAATGTTGTTCATTGACTTGAAAATTTAGAAAACATGAAGATATAATAAATTGTAATCATAGCTCTATCACCTTGCTCAATTTTGATTAATATTTCTCAAACATTAATCATTTTTATCTACACATATTTATTTTTAAAATCACTTCAGTACATAGTTATACTTTTTGTAATTTGTACTTTTGACAATAATATTCATACCTTTCTTGAGGCCTGGTTTCTGAAATCTTATTGGGCATATTTTATTAATCATAATTTCACATGGGTGAATATATGAATATATTCCAAATCTTGTTTTAATGCATATATCATATATAAATACTGTGTTGCAAATAATTATAAAATTGATTCTTTAATTTAAATTTTAAAATGTCTTTATAAATATAATTCTTCATCATAAAGAATATAAGTACATATTATATTAGTGTTGTTATACTCTTTATTACAGAAAAAAAATTTATATTTTTAAGTGATTTTAACAATTATGGTCTTATAACTTGTTCTAAGTCAATAAATAATAACATTTTGAAACATCTGAAAATATTTCAAAGTTTTATTGACAGCTTTGACTATCATTTTATAATAAATATGAAGTTTATTTTCTATGTTATTTCAATTAAGACAGTCATATTAACTCTTTTTAAAACATATTACAGGTGTTTTGTCTTAGCTTATTAGGCAAAACTCGGGAAGATTTAAAACCACTTACTTCCATTAAGTTCCTTCGGGCACTCAGAGTTCTATCTCAATTTGAAAGAATGAAGGTAAATATAAAGTTTCTAGACTGATATATGGGTTTTTATTTGAGATTACTAAATTTCTGTGAATAAACAAGATTTGTTGTCTTTTCATCAATTTCAATATAACAAAAACTTATAGCCTATAGCATGAAAATAGAGGGGAATGTATATATTGGTTATGTTTATTGAGATTTTAGGTCCTTATTGCTCATAAGATATGAAAACTAATAAAGCTGAGCAAAAAGACCATAATAATCGACAGGGAAAATATAGTTTCTTTTTTTCTTTTTTTTTATTGTTGGTAATTCAAAACATTACACAGTTCTTAATACATCATATTTCACAGTTTGGTTCAAGCGGGTTATGAACTCCCAACTTTACCCCGTATACAGATTGCTATATCACATCAGTTACCCTTCCATTGATTGACATATTGCCTTTCTAGTGTCTGATGTATTCTGCTGTCTGTCCTATTCTCTACTATCCCCCCTCCCCTCCCCTCTCCTCCCCTTTTCTCTCTCTACCCCTTCTACTGTAAATCATTTCTTCCATATATATTATCTTGTCTTACCCCTCCTTTCCTCTTATATATCATTTTGTATAACCCTGAGGATCGCCTTCCATTTCCTTGCGATTTCCCTTCTCACTCCCTTTCCCTCCCACCTCTCATCCCTGTTTAATGTAAATCTTCTTCTCAAGCTCTTTGTCCCTACCCTGTCCTTGTTTACTCCCCTTATATCAAAGGGGTCATTTGGTATTTGTTTTTTAAAGAGAAAATATAGTTTCAAAAACAATACCTTTCTAACTCAAATAAATACATGTTAGTGAAGTTGTCTCAATTTTTAAAGACGTAACTGTCAGAAAATGAAATTTTGATAGCTAAATTTTTAATTGTGAAAACATTTTACACACAAAGTTGTTATTTACTAAATGAGAGGAAAGTTTGAATTCTAAAGTAATTAACTTTTTAAAAATCAGACATCACAAATTATTAATTTTTGCTTACATCCTCCCCTACTACCATGTTAAAGACTTTTCTAACCCATATGGAAAGAACAGATAGATTCATTCATATAAAATGTCCAAGGTTTCATCTTTTGCACCTGTAATAGAATTCCCATATGATTAAAACTAAAAGAAACAATGGAGTCTATGGTCACCATGAACAGTAATCATATGAATGCAGATAAACAGTGGTCAGTTGTGGGCAGAAATGAAAGGAAAAGTCCAATTGTACCTTTTGTTACATATGCATGTATATGTGCATTTTACATTTTTATTTATGTAGATTATTTAACATTAGTCTCAGTATTTAATTAAAAATACCCAATATTACATCTTCAATTCTATGATACGACTGAATAAAAAACCTATTTATGTTTAAGCTGCATTATCTTTGTAATTTATATACTTTATCTTAACATATTATCATTGATTAAGAAACCATAACACTTAAAATCTTTCTGCTTGATCAAAAAGCATTTTTACATCAAAATAGAAGTGAGAAATTCAAATAGAAATATATGTTATTTAAAATATCATAAAATTTAATACTAACACCTTTTTATAGGTATACATATATACACATATATAAATCACAAGCACATTTATTATACATTGTGTATATTTTTGGGTGGTTCTGGGGATTGAATTCGGAGCCTATCACATGCAATGAAATGCCTTACCACTAAGTTACACCCATAGTCCACATTAATTATAGTTTAATATATATGCTAATATGATATTATTTTTATAATTCATGTGACTCTTTGGTTGACTCATTATAACAGGACTTAGGTTTGATCTATCTATTTCTCAAATGTATTTTATTTATTGGAGTTGGGAAAGAAACAGTTTATGTATCAAATACAGAAAAATTCTAAATATTATATAACTATATCACAAAAATCTATAATAGTATTTGTAGTTGATAACTATAAAACAGATTTTATTAACCACATCATGGAACTTTGCAATATGGTGATATTTACCTGTGATTCTAAACCAAATTGTGGAAAATTAGCTGAATTATGTAATTATAATAGATTACATATGTAATTAGAATTTTAAAAATTTTACATTTCTGATCTAAAGTTTACATGTTCATTTTTTTATATGCTAGGTGGTTGTGAGAGGTTTGATAAAAACAATTTTACCCACTCTGAACGTGTTTCTGGTCTGCCTTATGATCTGGCTGATATTTAGTATCATGGGAGTACACTTATTTTCTGGCACATTCTATGAATGCATTGACCCAACAAGTGAGGAAAGATTTCCTGTATCTGAAGTCGTGAATCGGAGTCAGTGTGAAAACCTTGTGTTGAATGAATCCATGCCATGGGAGAATGCAAAACTGAATTTTGATAATGTTGGAAATGGTTTCCTCTCTTTGCTTCAAGTAGTAAGTACCCTTTTGGACTTTCTTTTTTTTTTTTTTTATCAATTATATGTTCATCTGCCGAAGTCTGGCTGGGCACAAAATAACTGAGCCACCACAAAAGCCTTGTAGATTCAAACAGCAACTCTTTATTCCCAAACTCTCACAGACACTCTACCCACACTTCCCGGGAACACACTGCCTCTACCAGGCTCTGAGCGCCAATTCTCTCAGAACCCCGCAAGAACTTCATGGGAACTCCAAAGGAGCCGGCACCTGAGGCAGCAGGATATGCCCTAATCCCAGCAGGATCCGCCCTAATCCTGGAGCCGCCCTATTCCCAGCAGGATCCACCCTAACCGCCCCCCTCAGCCAGACTAATCCCTGAGCAGAGTCCCCTTTCAACCCAAAATGCCATGCATCATTCCTACTTGGCTATGGCTCTCAGCATTCATCCACATTGTAAGTTGAATGTCAAGGACAAGATATGAATTATTAATACATTTGGTTATAAGATATTTTATCAATTACTATTTAAGGCAGAAATTTTATAAGATATATTATAATTTGGAGTTACAGAGGTGACAATTGTCTGCCCTATTGGAAGGAAGAAGTGAAGAGAACAGAAATAGCAGGTATTGGCCAAACCTGCTTCTACCATCACTGACCCTGTGGTCACATGACCTCAATTCCTTGGTCCTACTTGAGTTGCCGTTAGTATTATTCTATTTGGTGCTTTCAAAAATGGCTACTAAGGAAACCCAGTATCTAGCAGACGTTAAATGGCAGACATTCCTTTCTTATTTATCTCACAGAAAATCACATCTATAACAGCTATCAGTAATTCTGGCATTTGCCAGCATGCACTTCTTTACCATCCATTTCCCTATTTTTCTTTTTTTTAATATAAACTATTTTAAAATATTGTATTATTAGTTATAAATAGACTAAGTAAAATAACTGACAAATAATATATTAATTAAAAAGCTAAATACCTCAGTTATCCAGTATGTTGAAGTATGGCAAGTTTTAGTATCAAATGCTTTAAAGTTTTAATAGCAAATTGAGTTGTACTTTTTATTTGCCATGAAACATAGATTTCCCTAAGAACTAAATATATATTATTTTTTATAGGCAACATTTAATGGATGGATCACTATTATGAATTCAGCAATTGATTCTGTTGGTGTAAGTACCATATAATCTTAAAGGCATTATTAAGATTCAAGCAAAGTCATTTTTGTGACTCAAGCACAAGAGACAGGTGATAATTTATAAAAATTAAATATTTTCAAGTTGGATATTTCATGGGCAATGAAATCCTTCTAGAAATATATGTAATGATTGAATCCCAACAGGCCCACTTGAGGAATTACCATATTTTGTAACAATAATTAAGTAAATTATTGTTATTCAAGGTAATGTTTTCTCTTTAGAAAACATTAAAAACATAAACTTTAGAGTTTAAATAAGCAAAACAATAGCATTCTTTTTACCAGAGAGTAAACAGAAAACATTACCTTGAATAACATTGTTAGACTTACTTATCCTAGATTGTTTTATGAATCTTAGGTTTACATAAATTATCACCAATATTTTACTAATTTTTAAAAATTCAATTTTAGGTTAACATGCAGCCTGATTTTGAGTACAACCTCTACATCTATTATTACTTTATCAGCTTCATTATCCTTGGATTATTTCTTCCTCTGAGTATGCTGATCAGTGTTATTATTACTAATTTCAACAAGCATAAAATAAAGATAAGTATAATAGTCCTTTTTTGTTCATCAATGACTGAAAAAACAAACACATTTATAAAAATGCCAATTCACATAGCTCAATGTCATTTTTTAAATTTTAAAAATTTTTAGTTGTAGATGGACACAATATCTTTATTTATTTTCTTTATATTTATGTGGTTCTGAGGATGGAACCCAGTGCCTCCCACATGCTAGGAAAGTATTCTGCCACTGAGCTATAACCCCAGTCCTCGATGTCATTTTTATTTGGTACAAATGCAATAAAATAATGATTGTTGTTCTTGCATATTGTTGCACATTGCTGTAATGTTCTTTCTTATATTGCTTTCAGTATTTAATATATACACAGCCAGATTAAAAGTTAAAAATTAGGGCTAGAGCTATAGAGTGGTACAGCACTTGCCTAGCATGTGTGAGGCACTGGGTTTGAACCTCAGAATCACATAAAAATAAAACAAATAAAGCCATTCTGTCTAGCTACAACTACAAAAAAAATTAAGTTAAAAATTCCCTGTATTTTTATATGTATATTTTATAAATAATGATGTGCTGGAAAATGAATATTAATATTATGTATCTGCTCAAATATATGAAGTATACACCAATATACTCAATGACCTCCTAAGTAGGAGTAATCAAACCCAGGAATAGAGAATTCAGACAGAATTGAACAACCACTTGTGTGCACAAAGACTCCCTTCAGGGCTGCCACAAAAGTAAAGACCTCAAAAGACATGTGAGTCCATATAGATGCCCTACTAGGGGCCCTACTGTCAAAAAGCCTTTCAAAAACATCAAAAGAAAAAAAATGGTTTAATTTGGAATTTCATCTTCAGCTGTGTCATCAAACTAAATCACGTGCAAAATCTGGTATAACATTTTGAGTCTCTGCTAATCAGATGGTAATAGAGAGTTCAGTGATCAAACACAGTTCTGATTGGGTGCTTCAGCTTCCTGGCCACTTCCAGCTGTGGGCAACTTCCCATGCTTTGCTTCTGTACTACCTGTTGTTGATTCCTGTCAGTGTTAAGTGACCAGGTTCTATTTTATGGCATTAATAGTTCCTAATTCCTATATTATCATAAAATTATATGCACTAGAAACACAAAAACAATTCAGCCGTAGGCGGTGCTATGAAGTCAGCCACAAGGTACTTTTGGAATAATAATAAAAATATTTTCTGATAGTGTCTATAAAGCAAAGCAACATAGAATATATGAAAATATATATTTGACCAATTTTCTTCATCCCTGCATATTAAAGGGCACAATAAGCTTTACTTTTATCTTCTGAGTTCAGCCATCCTTAGTAAACCTTCTGAAAAGAGAAAGGGCCGCAAAAGACTGGAAGGAGAAAAATAGGGTTAGCTGCACACAGGAAATAAAAAAAAAAAAGGTTTTTCAATATCACTCATTGCCAGTATTACAGGTTTTGTCTGTATTTTTATGCAAAGTTGAAAATGTTCAAACATGATTTAGTTTCTTACATTTAAGCTTTTTGCAAAAGTTAGATCAATAATTCTCAAATTTTCTATAAGGGAAAATTTGGATTATATGGCATTTTAACATCTTTTTCTTTCATTTCTTTACCAAGGAGGCTCAAATATCTTTATAACAGTAAAACAGAGGAAACAGTACCGTAAACTGAAGAGGCTGATGTATGAAGACTCCCCTAGACCACTACCTCGCCCAAGAGTAAGAAGAAGTCTAGATCTTTTTTTGAAGCTTTAAAGAGATTGACTTTATTTTAATGAAAGTGTGCTTCCAAAATTCTTAACAAATTATTTTGACAATAATGTAAAATATTTGACAAAACTTTTAAGGACCATTTTTTTTTTGTATGTGCATTGTTTTGACTATACACTGTCGTTACAGTTTGGCAAAAATTTAGACTCACTTATTTTCCTAATTATTTTAGGAGGAAAGCTGTAGAATCTAAAAATTATGTGCATGAATATTTATCCTACTAATAAAAATATTAAAGTTTTTTTCTTTATTCACAGAATAAGTTCCAAGGCTTTGTCTTTGACTTGGTAACAAATCAAGTTTTTAATATCATCATCATGGTTCTTATCCATGTTCAAGCAGTAACCATTATGATCCAAAGTGATGAACAGAGTCAACAAATGGATATTGCTGTCTACTGGATCAATGCAATTTTTGTTATATTGTATACTCTAGAATGTATACTGAAGCTCATCTCTTTCCATTGTTACTATTTCACAATCATATGGAACGTTTTCGATTTTGTGGTGGTAATCTTCTCCATTACAGGTAAGATTTGCTTTGTCACAATTTCATTTGTAGTAATATCAATTCAAGAAAACTCTCATAAAAAATTTCTCTAGTATTTTAAGAAGCAAAAGAGGTAGGAACTTTTTTACTCACAACATAAAATTTTTCAATTTTTGCATTCATACATACTCACATGCCTGACAGATAATATTTGAAAATACAATTCTTGAACCAATGACATAGATTTCATATCACAAACCACTAGATAAATGCTGGTTTATACATTCAGATAAAACATGCATTCATTTTCTAGATAACACTGTAAGGATCTTTATGTGTTAGAATGCCATGATTTGTCAAACTCACTGTTATTCTGTTTCCTCTAATAGTGAAAAAAAACAAAAAAAAACTATTTACAACTTTTACATATGAGAATTTTAGGTTTAAATTAATTGTTTGCTGGTTTTCTATTACTTTGGAGATCTCAATTATTTAACATTTTTAAAATTATTATTTTGTGAATAGACATCATGCTACATGGAAGAGTACAGTGATCAATGAGATAGACATAATTTCTGCATGCACACAGTTTATAGTCTATTAAAGGTTACAAATAATTGAATAGTGCATTTAAATGCTGTGCTATTGAAGTTTGTAAAGGAGGTGCAGGGTGCTATAGCAGCATAAGAGGGAGAAGCACCTAACCAGTAAGTAAAGGTCAGAGAAAAATATAAAATTCAAATAGAAACCTATGGATGTGCTTCAGGCAGAAAGAAGTTTCTTTGTCTACTGCTCCATGACACACTCACCAGAATGTAACTCCATGAGAGTGGAGACAATATTGAAGGGTTCATTGTGTCAAGCACTGCTCTATGTAGTTGTTATTGGAAAATGTAGATAAATAATTTGCCCAATTGTATTTTCAGAAATTCAGTCAATAAGTGAATTAATGCAACCAGTTATTCAGAGAAAAGTATAAAAAAAACTTGATAGAAGAGTACATAAAGACAGGAGGGAGGTAACGGGAAGAAAACAGGTGAATTACAGAACTAAAGAAGTCTCTGAGATTGAAGTGGAAATTATTAATCAGAAAACTAGGGTTGGGGAGGGCTATAATAGTATAGCCAAAAGAAAACTGAATTTGAGATTTCAAGGTTGTCAGGTATCCTGGGTCAAGAATGGGGTTATACATATGGACTATTGAAATTAAATGATTAAAAAAACTATAAAAGTTTGAAAGGTTGGAAACCTAGAGATAGGCCTTTGAATGGGCTGTGAGTAGAAGATTCTGGGGTGAAACAGAAGTGACCCAATTCCTGAAGTCTTTAATGAATATAAATGTGGTGCAATGAGTAGATTGCAGAGCCAAAGAATGATAGAAATGGTATAGTTGAATGGTGGTAGGATCCACAGAGTTTCAGAACTTTATTCTATTTTTTTAATTAAAAACATAGTGGTAAAGAGAAGTGTCTGGAAATCTCACTGAGAAGATAGAAAAAAATGCTATTCCATCTTTCTTCCCTGAGAAACATGGAATTGGGGATGGAGGGTGATGAGCTTTATGCACTTGAAATTAGTGCCTGGAAATAATGTCAACAGGATGAATTCAGATTTTAGAAAAGAAAAAGTTTTAAAATTTAGTAGTGAGGATGTGAAGACAATTTGTTTAAAATTAAATGAGGATACTTCCTACATAAAATGAGTTTGGCAGATTAAGGAGAAATGAGAGCTTGGGTCATAGTGGTAGATTCTCTAAAGCACTGCAGAGAGAGGAGGGAATGGTTGGAAGAATGTCTCCTGAGTCCATGAGCAAGTTTAACAGCAGTATGAGGCAGGATTCTTCCTGTCAGCAAGCATAATATCTCATTTACAAACTGTACAGGATTCTCGCCTCCACCACCTTCTTGACACAAAGCAAACCATCCCTAAGGGCCAGGGAAAGCTTTCTATATTCAGTTCACATGTAAACTCCTGGGACTCAAACACTCTTTATGGAGAAAACAAATTACAATCTGTACATCACTGAATTCCAGGCGTTTCTGTAATTATATTTATCAACTAGGTCTTTCTAACTTGCATTGTAATAATTTTAAATGTCTACAACTGGTAACAGATTATAGAGTGTTCGAGAATAGAAATCATGTCCTTCATCTTTGCATATCTGCATGATGCCTTTATTAGCATTCAGTGCAGATTGGATTGAACAAACTTTCTTGATACAGAAATTATCAGGGCTGGGGATGTGGCTCAAGCGGTAGCGCGCTCGCCTGGCATGCGTGCGGCCCGAGTTCGATCCTCAGCACCATGTGCAAAGATATTGTGTCTGCCGAAAATTAAAAAAAAATAAATATTAAAAAAAAAAAGAAATTATCAGAAAAATACAGCTGATGTTCTTTATTATGAATCCAAATCATCTGTGATTCTAGAAAGACTGGATCTGGTGGGGGGATGAACGGGAGAAATGGAGAAACTTTGATTAGGGCAAAGGGGAGGGGGCATAGCGGTAGGAAAGATGGTGGAATGAGATGGACATCATTACCCTAGGTACATGTATGAATACACAAATGGTGTGATTCTACTTCGTGTACAACCAGAGAAATGAAAAATTGCATTTCATATTTGTCCTATGAACTGAAATGCATTCTGCTGTCATATATAACAAATTAAAACAAATAAATAATTTTTTTAAAAAAGACTTGATCCATAAAATTCTTAAGATGATAATTCACAAGAATTCTCTTCCAAATTTTCCTAGGTACCCTTATCATTAGCACCATTAATATTTGACTAATCCAAACTTTTAATATACTGTTAAATGTGAAGGACTAAGAAAGGATTAACCAAATACAGGAAAAAGCAAGTAAGAGTAAAATAATTTAAGTTTCTCTAAATACAATTGTATTTGAACAGTTTTATTTCCTCTTTCTTTTCCCGCACCTAGGGCTGTTTCTGCCTATGACAATAGGATACTACCTTGTGCCTCCTTCACTTGTACAACTGATCCTTCTCTCTCGGATCATCCACGTCCTGCGTCTTGGGAAAGGACCAAGGGTGTTCCATAATCTGATGCTTCCTTTGATGCTGTCCCTCCCAGCATTGTTGAACATTGGTCTTTTCATCTTCCTGGTCATGTTCATCTATGCGATCTTTGGAATGTACAATTTTGCTTATGTGAAAAAAGAAGCTGGAATTAATGATGTGTCCAACTTTGAAACCTTTGGCAGCAGTATGCTCTGTCTTTTTCAAGTTACAATATTTGCTGGTTGGGATGGTATGCTCAATGCAATTTTCAACAGTAAATGGTCTGACTGTGATCCTGATAAAATTAACCCTGGGACTCAGGTTAGAGGAGATTGTGGTAACCCTTCTGTGGGGATTTTCTATTTTGTCAGTTATATCCTCATATCATGGTTGGTCATTGTTAATATGTATATTGTTGTGGTTATGGAGTTTTTAAGTATTGTTTCTAAGAAAAAATCCAGGACCTTGAGTGAAGATGATTTTAGGAAATTTTTTCAGGTATGGAAAAGGTTTGACCCTGATAGGACACAGTACATAGACTCTAGTCAACTTTCAGACTTTGCAGCTGCTCTTGATCCTCCTCTTTTCATGGCAAAACCAAACAAGGGCCAGCTCATTGCTATGGATCTTCCCATGGCTGTTGGAGACAGAATCCACTGCCTTGACATCTTACTTGCTTTTACTAAAAGAGTTATGGGAAAAGATGCAAGGGTGGAAAAACTCCTCTCTGAGGTAGAATCAGGGTTTGTATTAGCCAACCCTTTTAAAATCACATATGAACCAATTACAACTACTCTAAAACGAAAACAAGAGGCAGTTTCAGCCACCATTATTCAGCGTGCTTATAAAAGTTACCGCTTGAGGCAAAATGACAAAAATACTTCAGATATTCATATAATAGATGGTGACAGAGATGTTCAAGCTACAAAAGAAGGTGTCTATTTTGACAAAGCTAAGGAAAAATCAACTATTCAAAGCCAGATCTAATCCCTACTTATCACCTCTTTACTTTCTTCATATATCCCCCAAATGCTAAAAGCTTAAGAAATTAAAACAATGATCAGAGAGAGTGAAGCTATCAATTGTTTACACCTGGTATGTGTTAAGCTTCTGTTCACAAGTCTTCATGCCAAACTCACTTTTCACCTCTGTTCAGTCTAACCAATCTATCAAGAAAGACAGTCCTTAAATATTGCTGCAGTTAAAGTAAGTGACCTTTTGACAATCCAGTGTTTTGCCTGCATGGCTCATTAGATGTAGTGCCCACGATAGAGGACGGATGCAGGTGGTGGTAAAGATTACCAGCCAAATAGGTGTCCTTATGTATTTTACATCTGCTTTAATGGGCTTCTAGTTGCCACTACTATGACTTAATTACAGGTAAAGAAGGGCTCTCTTAATATAAGCTTTCTTTTTTATTTGATAAGTTAGATTGGCAATTTTTATGGTATCACAAAAAAATAACCTTACACAAAACTAGTGAAATCCTACAGAGCATTATATCATCAACTTGCTTAAACCAATGCCAGTTGGATCAAGGGAGGGTGCAGTTGTTTATTAGGAAGTGCCTTTGAGATCAATCCCAGAGACTCTCAAGCTGATTAGAACCATTTTTTTGTGAAAGATTGGTTGAAGCCCCCCTACCTTCTGTTTTTGTTTGTTCTTTTTTTTTCTTTTCTTTATTTCTTCCCACCTCTTCCCTCCACCCCACTGGTAATGGGAATTAATTAATGGGAATTATTGTTCTTGGTTCCTGGTTTCTTATCTTTTCCTCTAGTTCTATCTAAGCTCCAGTTCTTCAGCAGGATGAATTCATAAACAGAAAAACATCCATCCATGAAACTGCCATTATGGCCTACATTTTCCTCTCACTTCTTTTAGAGTATACATTTACTAAAATGATACCATAAATAATACATTAGTGGACCCAACTCTATCTTATTATAAATCTAATTTTTTCCCATTTATCCTAGTGTAACATTAAGTATGTATAACTTGGCAAATGCATGTTATAATATCGATTAGAAGAGCTGAAACCTACCAGTATGTGTAGTGATTTTCACAGTGTCTTGATCTTCCTTGGAAAACTAGCCACTCCAAAGTGCTTTTCACTTTACATAGGTCCTCATAGCTTAAAGAAAGGAAATGAGCATTCGAACTCTGGGGGCTGTGAATTGGGAGATGAGAATGGAAGTCATCCTTTGATAGCATTAGTATATGCAGATTAAGTTTCACTTACTTATTTCTTTCTAAGCGTTTTAATTTCATCATATACAAAAGTAATTTATAAATTGTTTATATTTCAGAAACTTTAAAATTTGAAATGTTAGTTTTCACCACTGAAATTATTCTTAAAGTTAGAAAGATTTGTTTTGGGAGTTATTCATAAAAAAGTAGTCATTTATATCCATGTAGTTCAAGAATCTGGTACTTACTCCATTTGTATGAAAACTAATTTCAATGTGCCTACAAAGTCCTAAAGGATTCAAAAGAAAAACCTGCATACTGTTGACTTAAATAACAAGCTTTAAAAAGATAGTATGACATTGCCTATTATTTACATATTGGTAATTGTATTTTTATTATAAATGCATGATCTTGAGCCTTAACAATTATATTTCTGCTCCTCAAAAATTTAATAACCTTACCAAGATGCCTTTGAGGGACCCCTAAGTAAATGTAATTTCAGGGTTCAATTTTTTTCTATACATATTCCTTCCCTTTCTCCTCTTGCTCTCCATCATGAGATGGGGACCAGAGAGCAAACAGTGTTGACTTACAACATGGTGATAGCTGGTGCTTTACCAAGGCTTCTTGCTTTCCATTTCTTGAGATGCTTTAGTATGGAAACCGCTCAGAGATTGACACTGTAATATAACTTGCTTCTATAAATTCAACAAAGACAAAAAAACTGATTTAAGTCTGAAAATTATTACTTTTACTTGTAAATTGTGTTTGCCACTAACCTTCCAAAAACTGTGTAAAGGTTTATTTTTAACAAAATATTACAATATATTCTACTTTTTAGAAACTATAGAAAATAATAAAGACAATCTGTTAATGACAGTAAAATTTGTTTGTTTTTCTTTTTTATTGGATAAGTCACGTTGGTGATTTTTATGGTAACATAAAAAAATTTACTCAAAAATTTTTTTTTCAGTCTCAAAATTTAAGATTAGAAACACTTAGGTTTCTTTACCACACTTATTTTTTATAAAGTAAATGTTAATACACTTACCAGAGCCCCTATACATTGACGAAATGTAAAAAACAATTCTCTTACCAAAATCATAACTGCAATATTACAAACTAGAGCTCAAAATCGTTAAAATTCACTTAACCGAAAATAATACCAAATTAAATTTATTGGTGTGCTACTACTTATCAATTTCTGTTTCTTCAAAACATTTTATTTCTTTTTTATTAATAAATACAATACATTCAACACAGTTTTAGACAATGGTGATAGCTACCATGTATTCAGCTGGTAGCTATATCCAGCCTTGTGCTAAGCATTTTTCATGAATGAAGAGGTGACCACTCTCAGTTTGTAAATCAAAAACAATAGGCTTAGAAAGGTTATAGGTTACAAAAGCTCTAATAGGACACAAAACTTGTAAGGGACATGGCTGGGACACAAAATCAAGTTTAGTTTCAGAACTTAATGGACGGCCTCTCTCTCTCCTCTTCTCCCCTGACACCTCCTACACCAACCCCTTTTGGCCAAGGGAATTTTAAATGTAGACAATTCTGTTAGAGTCTATAAACAAGTCTGGATGGCGCCTGGCATTTTGCCAGGGGGAGTGGTTTGTGAGGTGGCACCTGCGAGCCATGAAGTGTGGAGATTTCTTATTTCTTATGGAATGTATAAATACCTCTGTTGTTCTACAATAAAGGGCTCCCACTCCTGCTGTATCAATCTACACAAGTTGCTTGTCATCACACCCCCCTCCCCCCCACCCCTGGTTATTTTGCTGCAGCCGGACTGCGGCACAGTTCCTAGAAGAAGAGAAGCACAAAGGATAAAATTACAGAAGTTTTTTCATTCAGCCTATATTAAATACTAAATGCTAAATGCACACTTAGAGCTTACTCGCATAAAAAGATAAGAGACTAAACAGCTTACTGTCGTCTATAGTTATAATTTATGGTAATTTTTATACTATTGGTCTGAATTGCAATACATATACATGAAGAAATGTTGAGTACTACATTGGAAATTGGAGATAAAGTTAGTAAAGTGGGCCCCTAGAGGAAAAAAGATTTTTCTCAATTAGTGAGGATTAGCTTCGTTTCATACTGAGGGACCTTTAAGAAGAGTCCACCCATGGAGATGACACATGGGATTATGGCTCAGAGCTCTTCCTACTGGAAGATATAGGAAGGAGCAAATAAAGGAGAGCATGAACCTTGCACCTCAGAGATTATCAAAAAAATAAAAGTTTGAGCAGAATTACTCTGTGTGCCCTGAATTCCTTCACAGACGTACTTAATTTTCCCTTTGGTTCCTGAAGTCTCTCCTTTCTCAGGTGGGTCTACATTCTCAACTATATGGTAAATAATAAACTTCATCAAATAACTAACTGTTACAACCACAAACAGGGATTTTTTTCACCTTTGTTAGGTAAACCAAAACTTTCAGGGTCAGACACTTACTCGTATTCCTTATCTGGATGCAAACTTTTATCTTTGTTAACTCAAAAATCACATCATAGCTCACAGAATTTTCTCTCAACTCCAGTCCTAGTTTCCAATTAACTATCCAGTTGGCTCACCCCCACTGTGTTGATCAATGCTAGTCTAGGCTAGGTGAAAGTCAGTAAGTTCAAATTATCTGTAAGTTCAGAGTTCAAGTTCTTGCAAAATTCCATAAGTATCTTTCCTTACTTTCTCTCCCCCTTTCTTCCTTTAGTAAAAATATTTTGAGTACCTCCTAGATATTCAGCACATTAATTCACAGATGAATGAAATTGTCCTTTTCCTTAAAAAGTCCTTTCTTAGTTTGATAGATAAAACATATTGGAACTATTTGTTCGATTCCTTACTATAATGGAAACCCTCAAGAGGATGTCGTGAAAAGTCTTACTGAACTTCACAAGAAAGCTGGAACTTGAGCAAAGTTCCATAATGGATGGGATGTGTTCAGGGGACACAATGAAGTTGAATTTCAATCCCAAGTTGAAACACTAGCGAATATTGAGGTTTAAAAAACTGTTAATAAAAATCATGTCTCTCTTCTTGTATGTTCATGCGAAAAGCACTCAGTATCAAGTGAGGGTAACCCTAGCAGTTAGGGTATTCTTATGAGGGAAAGAAAGTTGAAATCTCAAGAACATTACGGTTCAGATAACCCAAAAGAATATTAAGTGTGTTCTCTCAGCTACCAACCACAATTTATATTACATGTTAGAAAGCCCATATTGGCAGTCAACTATTTTTTAAAATATTTTTGAGGAATAATTTATATTACCAATAAAATTCTCTTTGTAAGGTGCATAATTAAATGATTTTAAAAATATTAACAAGAATGCATCTCCCTAATCTACACTTAGAATATTTTCATCACTGTTGACAGTCAATCCTAATTCCACCCTGTCCCCAACCCTGGGCAATCACTAATTTACTTTATTTCTATAGATTTACCTATCAATAAATGACTTATATGTGTGGAATCATATAATATGTGATTTTTTGTGACTAGCTGATTTCATTTAGCATAATGTTTCAAACTTTACTTATGTCGAAGCCAATACTTCATTCTTTTTTACTGTTGAATAATATTATACTGTATAGTTATAGTGTACATTACTTTGTTTGTTCATTCATTGCTCAGTGGGTATCTGGGTGATTTCCACATGGTAGCTATGATGAATAATACTGCTATGAACATTACAGCACAAGTTTTGTGTAAAATTATGTTTTCCAATCTCCTTATTATATACCTAAAAGTGGAACTGGTAGCACTGCATTAAATTATTTGAAAAATTTCTGTTCTGTTTGTAAAAGTGGCTGCACCATCTTACATTACTAGAAGAAATTATGAAGGTTCTAATTTTCCCCATACTTGCCAACACTTGAAATCTGTATTTTGTTTATAGCCATGCTATGAATATGCAGTGATGTCTCACTATAGTTTTGTTTGCATATCCCTAGTGGCTAATGGTCTTGACCACATTTTCATGTTTCCTATGCATCTGCATATCTTCTTTGGAGAAATATTTACACAAATCCTTTGCCCATTTTTAGTTTAGATTTTATCTGTCATTGTTTCTCATAAAATATATACATATCAGATGTCAGATTTCCAAATATTTCCCCATGATATGAGTTGTGTTTTCTCTTTCTTGTGTCTTTTAATATGCAAATTTTTAAATTTTGATGAAGTCCAACTTTTGCTTGTGATTTTAGTATTTTATTTAAGACACTATTGCCTAATCCAAGTTCACAATTATTTAGTCTTCTTTTCCTCTAAAGAGTGTAATAATTTTAGTCATTACATTGAAGTTTATGCTTTCCATTTATTTTTTGGCATGTAAGGGTTTAGGAGAGAGTCTAAGATTAAGCTTTTGTATGTGGCTACCCAGTGATCCTGGCATTATATGTTGAAGTGCATTTGTTCCTCATTAAGTTGTCTTGGCATTCTTTTTGAAATTCTGTTGACCATAAATGTAGAGTTTATTTTTGAACTTTCTAGTCCCTTGACTTCAATGCAAATATCAAATTGTGTTGATTACAGAAGCTGTGTAATAGGTTGAGAAACAAGGAAATTTGTGTCCTCCAGCCTTAGTCTCCTACTTTCAAGATGATTTAGGCTATTCTATGGCTCTCATGTATCTACAGCAAATTATGATCTGCTTGTTAATTTCTGCAAAAAGGTAAACTGGAATTTTGATAAGAATCACATTGAATTTAAAGATCATTTGGGGATTATTGCAACATTAGCAATATTGAATCTTCTGGTCCATTCATATAGAATACATTTCACTTTTATTTAGAGGCTTATCAATTTTATTGACTTTTTAAAGAAACAGCTTTTAGTTTCATTGGTTTCCCCTATTGTTTCTTTTTTTCCAATTTTATTGATTTCTGCTAATATATTTCCTTTTTACTCTTAGTTTTATATTTTTTAAATTTTCTATTTCTTTGACGTGAAGAATTAGATTATTCACTTGAGACCTTTCTTCATATCTAATGTATTTTAATGCTATAAATTTTCTTAATAACCCTATTTTAGTTGCATCTGACATAGTTTGATATATCACATCTTTATTTTCATTCAGTTCTGTGTATTTTTAATATTTCTTTTAAGGATCTATCTTTTACCCATGAATTTTTGGGGTGTGTTGTTTCATTTCTTAATGTTTAGAAACTTTCCAGTTGTTTTTGGTATTGATTTATATTTTAAATCCATTGTCTCCAAAGAACACCTTATATTCAATTTCAATTATTCTAAGAGTACTAAGGTTTGTTCTATGGCCTAGGATACCAAGTTACATCTTGGTAACTGCTCCGTGGACACATGAAGAAAATGAGTATTCTGCTGTGATTTGGTGGAGTATTCCATGTATGTAAATTAAAGCGTGTTCATTCACTGTACTGTTCAGACTGGCTATATCCTTGCGGATTTTCTGTCCTAGGTTCTATCAGATGCTAAGAGGGAACTATTGAAATTTCCAGCTAGGACTCTGAATTTTTCCATTCCTCCTTTCAGCATTATCAGATTTTGCTTCATTTTGAAGTTTCATTATTTGATGTAGAACTTTGCAGGATTGCCATTTAGGTTGCTTTTTATAGTATGTGTTGTTCCTCTTGGTTGCTACTATCTTTCTGAAGTCTGTTTTGTCAGATAATAACACAGCCAATACTTCCTTTTGAAAAATTAAGTTTTGTGTGCTACATCGTTTTTTGTTTTACTATTTTATGTTCAACTTACATATGCTTTTGAATCTGAAGGGAGTTTATTGTAAAAAGTCTTTAGTTCGAATTTGTCTTTTATTCTCTTTTTATTGGTATATTTAAACCAGTTATATTTAACATGATTTGTTATGTTAGCACTTAAGTTTGCCATTTGGATTTTTTCCTTCTGTTTTCAATCCTTTTTTTTTTCTTTTACCTTCTTCAGTATATTGAAACACATTTTAAGATTTAATGTTGATTTTATTTTATTTTTAAGTGTATGTCTTTACATATATTTTTATTAGTGGTTGTTTTGCATGTTACAATATCTATTTATCTATTTATCTATATTGATTTTATCAACTTATCTGTGAATTATGAGTTTACTGGAGTATTTTGCATAAAATGTGTAAACTGCTCCAATTCATATATTTTTATCCTCCCCATATATAAAATATCATCATCCTGGGAATCCAATGGTGTTATAGTTTTTGCTCCAATTATCATTTATGATTTATAAAACCCATTATATATACCCATGTTTCTGTTCTTTTGAATTATTAGTTTTTCTTCCTGATGGTCTTTAATTCCTTCTTTCATTCATTTCTTTCTATTTGAAGACTTTTGTCTAGCCCATGTTTAAGAGTCATATCAGCTAGTAATGAATTCTTTTTTCCCTCTGAGAATGTTTTGATTTTCCTTTTCTTCCTGACAGGTAAATTCACCAGACAGATTTAGAATTTATAATTGACAGTTCTCTTCTTTTAGCATTTGAAACATATTTTGTCCCTTTTCTGACCTCCAAGACCTCATATGGGAAGTCCATTGACCTCAATCTGGTATTACTCAGTAGATAATGTATCATCTCATTTTAATTGCATTCAAGATTCTTCTATGTCTTTAATTTTAAAATTGTTAATTGTTAGGTGTCCGAAAATATCTCAGAAATGAAAGCACCTGTATCAGAAATCATGGTGTGGGGCATAGATAAAGGGATGTCAACAAAACCTCAAGGTAATTTTAATATATACTAATCATTAAGAATCAGTTATCTAGATTTGCACTGATAGATGTATGTAGCAATTCCAATTTAAATTAATAAGCAAATTAAATAAAGTAAATAAAATTTTAAAATTCTGATTCAAATTCCCAATAGTCATATTTCTGGTATTCAATAAATATCTCTCTAAAATCTAATTCGATGATAGTACAAACTATCATTTGAGACAGCATTTCCGTTGTCTCAAAAAAAAAGTTCTATTAGACAACATAGATCTAAAAATAAATGAATTTGTCTGATTAGTGATGTTGTAAACATAAATATCTGGCAGCACTTAATATCTTTCTTGTGCCATTCCTATGCTTCTCTCCACTATCCTTCCCCAAACCTGAGCTCCTCCAGGTTTACTTACACAGGTTGTTTCAATAACTTCTCTTTGTACCTGTTGCCAAACTTCTTCTCATCCACCCTTCTTGCTACTCTCCCAGTCTCTAGTAGTTGCCATTCTCCTTTCTCCTATGAGATAAGCTTTTCAAAAATCCCACAGTATGAGTGTGATAATGCAGTGCATGTCTTTCTCTCTCTGGCTTATTTCACTTAACATGATGATTTCCAGTTCCATCTCTATTGCCATAAATGATAGGAGCTAGAACATCATGGTGGAAGAGTATGGCAGACCAAAATTGCTCAGAACATAGATACCAGGAAACAGAGTGAGAGCTCCACTCACCAGTGACAAAATATGAACCTCAAAGGCATGCTCCCAGTGACCTACCTCTATTTCTTCAGATAGAAAGAAGTGAATGAAAGAAGGAATTAAAGACATCCTTCCTGCCTACAGTTACTGCCCAGTAATACATATCAGTGAATCAAACACTGATCAGGTTAAGGCTCTCAAAACCTTTTTGTTTCACCTCAAAACTTTCTTGCATTGTCTTACACATGAGCTTTTGGGAGACTACCTCATATTTAAAACATAATACTATCTAACATGCTATCTCATAATAATTAACTCTTTACTAAAACTATGGGTAATACAGGCAACAGTTTCTAACCCTATCTTAAATCTCTCCAAGATCCTTACCACTTAATTGTAAGAGAATTATTATGAGCCCAGAAAACAGTGCAGGGTGAAGTAAGACTGCTTTTGATCATTGAGTATATCATGCTGATTCAGTATATAAAAGAGCTACCTTGGCTAGCTATTTGAATAAATGTTTTTTAAATTTTTTCTTTCAAGCTTGATAAATCTAGTCAAAGAAAGTATTTTTTCTTTCAACTGAGTGAAACTTCTTTATATCCAGGTAAAGTGTTGACATAATTAGGACAAGCAAGACTCCATATAGTAACATCTGTTTAAGTAAGAGATATGTTGTTTATTTCTCTTTTATGTCACAGAAAAGTGGCAAAGATTTATTCTTAAGATGTCTGCTTTTCTCCTGAATCTTAAATTATTAAATAGATTGCTGTCTCCTTACATTGCTTTCTTCAGTATACTCAAAAATTCCACTGCATTGCAACCCAAGCAAAATGAGCCAAGGTCTGCTGGGGATCTCTGCTGCAGCAGCATTTGATGTACACAGGAATTGTCTCATAAATAATCTACAATTATAAACAGGTGACCATATCAAACTCTCTTCACTTAATGCTATCCCCAAATACATTCTGAGGAAAGTAATTGGGTACTTTCATTAGCAATTGATCTATACAGGAAGAAAGTTTGATTAAAAGCCTTGCAAGGCATTGATTGCATGTGCATTATGTTACATTGACCTTCATTATTTTCTACAGAAAATTGATGTACATCAGAGCAACAACCAGAAGAGTAACACTAAACAGAAATGTAAAACATTATAAAGCTTCAGTTATGAAAATCCAGAGCAATTTTTTCACTGCAGAATATTTAAGAAATACCTTGTGTTTCACCTTGTGACACACCTTGTCATTGGTAAATGCTGGTGAGACACTGTTTGGTGCTGATGGAACAGTTTGTAGGATATGAATCCACTTTGGTCTATTTTCTTAACACCAATGACAAGAAGTGTCAAGAGGCTACAAGCAGCTTCCTGGAAAAGCTATCATTAATCTCCAGTATGATCACATTACCTTTTTATTATTTTAGATGAAAAAGAACAATTGGCCCATTTTCCCAATTACAGCCTATGCTTCAAATATACTATGTCATATTCTTTGTGCATTCACCTCAATTAACCAGAATTATCAACATAGTTTTCTAAACGCAGTTTCTGATATTGGTGGAAGAAAGCTGGATAGCCCCCATGGTAATGTCTAAGCCTTTTGACTCTTAAACCAATCTCAATAAGAAATGGAAATGTGGTATACTATCCCAACTATGTTATGAATTATTAAATAGAAAGCACTTATGGGCATCTGTAAGGCTGCATTGCAGGGTTGTCTGTATATGTAGCTTTATTTTGTAATGTTTTACCTAAGTGACTATTAAGATATCAGACATCTTACATAATACTACCTGTAAGTGCCTATCTTTTCTTTGATATGAATAATAGTCATTAATCTAGATGCTACAGATATTCTATATTGCTGAATAATTATAAACCATTTTATTTATATCATTACTCTGTTATGGTTATGTTCTCCACTTAGTTATTCCCTGATCATCTTTGTTGGCTTAGTGCATAAGGATAAAACATGCTAATATGAAAGACAAAAAAATAAATTCTAAGATGTCATTTGTGTGTTATACAATCGCTGGGGAAACAGGAATTATTTAAAGCTATTTTAAAATGAAGTCAGGGTCTTCTGTTTCCATTTATGAAGGATTAACTGCTGTGGAAATTGCTGTCTCATTGTAATAACTAGAAAAGTGGATAAAATGTATGACAAAAATATTTTTAGATATTGAACAATAGACAGCACATAACTGAAGCAACAGAAGGGAGCCTGAGAGAACTCAATTTACAGGTCTTTGTCCTGTATCACAGGCTGCTCTGTATTTGATTTCAATACCCTTCAGTACAATCCTCAGAAAGATTATACTAATCTGAAAATAGTTTAAATGCATGCCATATTTAAGGAATATAATAAAATTTAAAATACAATGGTGAATAATATCAAATTAATGCTGTCTAATATCCTATCAAATCCTTCATTTAGGTAGGGAAGAAACTGGAAATATGACTGCCAACTAGAAATAAAAAGATACAGGTTTAGTTATTATGTAAATTATGAGACAAGAAAACTAGGACATTAAAATGGACATTAAAAGTATAACTAAAACAAAGAAGTAAAGGAACAGAAGAATATAATAAGGAGAGATTTTGAAAATACTCTGCATATCCAAATGGGAAACCTAGAGATAAAGTCAACTGAAATGAAAGATAAAATGAATGGATTCCAATGTAGATTAAACACTGAGTAAGAGATCAATGACTGGAAGCTGTAGGAGGGAATTATAGCATTAGATATATGAAAATGTTACTCTAAATCTAACAATACAAATTGAAATATTGCTAATCATTTAAAGTAAATATGTATATATAATAAGATATAAAGATAGATATGTATATTAATATACATACATGTTATATATGTATGTATGACAAATTAATGCATTAAATATTTAGTTCAAAAGACCAAGATAAAATACATACAAAGAAAGTAGCAAAAATTACATGCATAAGAGGAGAATCAGTGAAATATAAAATAATAATAGAAATGGACATAATAAAAAAAATGTGTTTCTAAAGAGAAATAGTACATGATAGGAAGAATTTAGTATTAATACATTTTAATACATGAATTAAACAGACTAAAAGTACACACAAACACACACACACATACACACACACATGAATGTATAAAATAAGAAATAGAGAAATATGGATGGATTTGTGATCACTAAATAAATCAAAATGACAATCTGAAAGCTAGTCTCTGATGAAAAATTGTAACCAGAGCCAGGTGGCTTATTAAATTTTTAAAAATAAAATCTCTATGTAAACTACCCAAGAAAAACCTCCTGAACTCATTATATCATATCTACTTGAGACTGACAAATAAAAGACAGTACAAAAAAATCCTATATATAGACATTAAGGAAAATTATTATATACATAATAAAAATTTAAATTAGAAAACATTTAAGCAAAGGTATCCCAATCAACTTTAGTATCTGAAATATATAAAGACAGCACCACATCAGAAAGTCTACCAGTGTTGTTTATGACAATAATATATTCAAAAAATACATTTTTCTATTGAAAGAAAATATTAATATTTATTTACAAACAAGTGAAAAGCCTTCTACATATTATGAATAAACTAACCTTAAATGAATAATACCAACCTCAGAGCAACAGGCCTCTTTTTAAATAAGCAAATAAGTGTCACTATCATTTTTGTGTGAACCACCATTTCATAAGAGATCTTAATTTATGTCACAATAAAAAAGTAGAGTATCATATATAAAGTAAAATTGTTATTTCTAGATTACACAATTACCAGAACATATAGAGAGCATTCAAAGAAATTATAATAAATGAAAAGTCAACAACAACAACCAGAAAAAAAAAACAAGTAGGTAATGTAATATTAGGGAAAAGAGCTGCAAGATGATTCATGAAATGACTAGTAATAATTCTAGTTTTAAAATGAGGAAAAACATTATTTATTAACTGATACATAAAAGTTATATTTGCAGTACCCTGTTATTTTTATATATATATATATATATATATATATATATATATATATATATATCTCATAATGTTTAAATCAGGTAAAATATTTTATCTCCTCATAACACTTATCATTTCTTCATAGTGAAAACTTTCAAAATCCCTTTTAGGTTTTTGAAATGTATTATTATCTATGGTTACCCTATGTACTATTATGTAATAGTACATCAGAACTTCTTGCTCATATCTAATCATAATTCAGACCCATGATCAACATTTCCCCACTCTTACTTTCCCCAGTCTTTGGTAACCATCATTCCATTCTCAAATTTTATGAAATCAACTTTTTATATGGTACATATGTGTGAGCTCGTGTGGCTCCTGTCTTTCTGTGCCTGCTCTATTTAACTTAACATAATGATATCCAATTCTATCCATGTTGTTGCAAATTACAAGATTTCATTCTTTTTACAGCCAAATAGTATTCCATTATACCATATTTTCTTTTAAAAAAAGTTTTTTAACTGTTAATTTCCCCCTTAGTCCTCCATTCTTTCTACTTTTATTTTTAAGACAGGATCTTGCTAAAGTTGCTTAGGGTCTTGAGCTTGATCCTCCTGCCACATCCTCCCAAGTGGTTGGGATTACATGTGTGTTTTTTCTAGTTCTATAAAGAATTTCATTGGAATTTTGACAGAGATCGCATTAAATCTGTAGATCAATTTGGGTAGAATGGACATTTTAGCAATAATGAGTTTACATTCTAGGAACATGGACATCGTTCTACTTTTCTGTGTTCTCTCCCTTTTTATATATATATATAAATTTCATAGTATAGATCTTTCACCTCTTCACTTAAATTTATTCCTAGGCATTTTTAATTATTGTAAATACGATTGTTCTCTTATTTTCTTTTTCAGACAATTCATTATTGACATACAGCAACACTACTCATTTTTGTTGGTTTTATGTATTTCAACTTTTCTGGATTTATTTATAGTTTCTAATAGCTTTTAGTGGAGTCAGCTTAAATTATTCTTTTCCAATTAAGGTACTCTTTGTTTCTTTCTCTTGCTTGATTGGTATGGATGACACTTCTATAACTCTGCTGAATAAAAGTGGTAAAAGTTCTTTTTTGTCTTGTTCTAGATCTTACTGAGGTGTGGCTGGGTGTGCAGCTTAGTGGTAAAATGTTTGTCTAGCATGCACAAAACCCTGAGTTGGATCCCCAGAACAGCAAAATAAATAAATAAATAAATAAAAATAAGACGCAAACAAATCTGAAAAAGAATATTTTTATTCAATTTTTTTCCTATGGGAAAATTTTAACCAATATTATGTCCATTTAAAAAATAATACATGGATAACTATGTTGATAATGTCAATATAAAAATATGTAAAATCTACTAAAATTAATATATATAGTTAATGATTTTTTTTACATGGCTTCTGTTATTGAAACTAAAGCATGGGATCCCAAAATTTATGCAGAAGAGAAATGCTCCACATATAGAAAGACATAATGAGTAACAAATAAATAAACAAGACAATCAATTTCTTCTATATAAAAAAATAGTAGTAATTTTTTTCCTTTCTTATTTAATGTCTTCCATACTTCTTCCCCTTTTAGCTTCCCTCAGTTTACTCTGTGCTTTCTGTATCTTCTTTCCTCTTTTCCTCCATCTTCTTTCCTTTTCACTCATTCATATAGCATATAGTTTCATAATGGAAAAGAATAACTGTAGCAAATGCATCAGACACAATGTTCTGGGTAGTGATTGTTCACAAACCCTTCCATGACCGACATTTTTTTTATATAATTTCAGAGAAACTTTGACTTCATAAGCATTTGATGTTCTTTGAGCCATCAAATACATCTAAATGAAGGAGTACCTCTGAAGTAATGTTTTCCAGATAATAAGATGGATCCCAAGTAGATCTTGTTGAATTAATGATAATTTTGAATTAGTACAAATTAGAGAGGGTTATCATAGATTAATAATTTACTCAAAGTTTAATAAATGGCAGAATATTTTATTTTCTTGGAGCAAATTCTATTGTGACAAATATTCTGGGATAGCTGATTTTTTGGAATACATTTTTTTCAACCAAATTATCAAGCAAAACTATCAAGCCAAACATTAAAAAAAATGTTTTATCACATTTATATTGAACACTTTAGTACTGAAAGTAGTGAAACATTCATAAAAATTATTTTAGGTGTTGGGAATGGTGGCTCAAACCTGTAATCTCAGTGACTAGGGAGGCTGATGCAGAAGGATCACAAGTTCAAGGCCAGCCTCAGCAACTAAGCAAGGCTCTATGTAATTTAGTGAGACTCTGTTTCAAAATAAAAAAAATAATAAAAGCTTGCAGATATTGCTCAGTGATTAAGAGGCCCTGGGTTCAATTCCCAATATTAAAAAAAAAATCCACTTTATGGGTAATGCTATAAATTCTACTCCTGCCATCACACATCCCCAGAAGCTAATCATATAGAATCACTTATTGAATGGTTCCTATAAGCCAAGTACTATGCTAAGCACTTTATATTTATTAGCATTATAACCTTACAAGAATGTCTTTGGATTGGTATTATAATTATTACCAATTTAAGGATGACTCACGCTAGTATATGCCTAGATAAGATTGAAACCTATATACCCAGATGTTACACTTCAATATTTCTAAGTAAAAACTGTGAAATGTTTCTTCCTTTAGTCAGTAAATCTTATATTTGTATAGATATTTATTTGTGTCTATCTTGTTCCATAATGGAATTAAAGTGACTTCCAAAAACACTTAGATGATAGATTGGAATTTCTGACCACAATACTTCACTCTTCCCTGCATTGATATCCTTTGCCTAGTGGTGTTGGAGTTTCTTTCATTCAGTAATGAAATAAGTTCATTTCTTAACCAATGAATCTAAGCTTAGACATGTGACTTGTTTTGTTCGAAAGAATGTGGAAAAATTCTACATACCCGTTCTGAAGTTGGGCCATCAGAGTTCTTACACATAAGCATTTGACCTGGTTTTTGCAGTTGATGTCTTTGTCTAAAAACATGCCTAAGTTAGTCTGCTGGATGATAACAGATCTGTCCAGTAGAATTGATTTGCCCTCTGTCCCAGCCTAGATCCTCTGATTAGTCACAGCCAGTTAATCTCCAAATACGTGAGTAAGTTCAGCCCACATCAACATTCAACAGCCAGTATATTCCTGACTAGCAATAAACACAAATTGTCATATGCCAGGGAGATTTTTGTGAATATACGTTATTCACTAGTATTATTATGCCCATAAACAAACAAAATATAAAACAAGTTTCATTGAGAAATATTTGTAGAATTCACTCCATCCTAGACAATATTCTAGGTGCTAGGTTTTCAGTGGATTCAGACAGAGTCACTGCTTTTTTCAGAGATTAAGAGGACACAGGAAAAAAAAATTACACTAATGTACAAGTAAAATCTTCATAAAGAAAGACTGATTAGGAAACAAAGATATAAGGCATGAAGTATGTGGTCAGAGAAAGAGAGGACATTTTGATGTGGTGTTAGTATTAATTTAAGAAGGTAACGTTTGAACTGGTGTTTGAATACCCAGAAAGAGTTAACCATACTAAGATCTGAAATCTAATTATTCTAGGTAGACAAAACAGTAATGCTGACTCTAGCCCTGTGTTCTGGGTAGAACTGTTTCACACCAAAGGATATGTTCAAATCATAACCCTCAATATCTGAAAATATAATCTTATTTGGAAGCAGGGTTCTTGCAGATGCAATCAAGTGGAAATGATTCAATGATGGACTAGGATGGATCTTATTCAATGGCCAGTTTCCTTATAAAAAGGCAAAAGTTTGTACACAGTAACCCAGCCAAGCAACTCGAAGAATTATTGACAACTGCCAAAAGCTAGGAAAAGGCATGAAGCATAGAGAATGTTTACCAAGAACTCCAGAGGACACACGCACACACACAAACCTAGTCTGCCAAAACCCTGATATTAGATTTCTAGTCCCCAGAACTTTGAGAGAAAAATTTTTGACATTTTAAGGTAACCAATTTATGTTATTTATTATTTTGTCAGCCCTAGAAAACAGACACTGTTTGGAACAGATTTAGATTTAAGATCTGAATGAAGACCCATGAGATTGAATGGAAGTGAGGGGGAGAGTGTAGAAAACAAAGTGGAAGTGATAGGCAAGGACGTGGTTTTTGCAGAAATAAGCTATGATTTAGCTTTTAATATAAAAAAGAAAGTGAATTAAAAATAAGGAAGGGAAATATATTTTTAAATGATTGTTTGATGGATATGTTAACCAACTTGAGTTAATCTTTCTATTGTACCTCATGGATAAATATGTAATTTTATTTGTCATTTAAAAATATGAATTTTTAAAAAATAAGGTAACTATTCACACCATGGAAGTCTTGTACTTGTTAGAATTGGGCTATGAATTTTGCCCTTGATTCTCTATTATCCTATGCAAAGAAACTTCATGAATCAAACTGCACATTGGACAACAGCAAACTAGTTTTCCATCACTGGTAGAGTGAAGGCTAATCTCCTTATCCTGTCATACCAGTCCCCCCATGTTTCTGCTTATCTTTTCAAATTCATCTCCATTCACTCTCTTCCTCAAAAAAGAGTTAACCAGAAAGAGTTAACCATACTAAGATCTGAAATCTAATTATTCTAGGTAGACAAAACAGTAATGCTGACTCTAGCCCTGTGTTCTGGGTAGAACTGTTTCACACCAAAGGATATGTTCAAATCATAACCCTCAATATCTGAAAATATAATCTTATTTGGAAGCAGGGTTCTTGCAGATGCAATCAAGTGGAAATGATTCAATGATGGACTAGGATGGATCTTATTCAATGGCCAGTTTCCTTATAAAAAGGCAAAAGTTTGTACACATAAAAATCATCCTGCTGATCTTAACCCTTTTACGCACCATTTTCTTTCTCACTTCCTGTGTGTACTGTACTCACTTTTTCCTGGAGGATCTTGCCATCATCTTGCCCATCTTCTCCGGTCTAACTCCTGTTATTCTTTATTGTGTCATTAGTTCACTTAACAACTGGGTTTCTTCTCCTCACGAGACACCTTTTAGCACTAGATTATATTAAGGAAAAAAATAAAGTAGATTCTTTCTGTCTGTCTTCCTTCCTTCCTTCCTTCCTTCCTTCATTCCTGTGGTGCTGGGGATTGAACTGAAGACTTTCTGTATGCAAGGCCAGTGCTCTACCAACTGGGCTATGTCCCCAGCCCCCATAATTTCTATTTTCACACAGCTTTTGTTTAACTGGTTAGACTGATAAAATACTTATACAATTAGTTAATATACAAGTATGATGGAAAAGAAGTTCAATGTACTGTGACACTGTAAGACAGGGAGAGTCTGACTCAGTCTTGAGAGTTGGCTTCAAGCTGAGAAATAATTTGTTAGGGTCTGTAAAAAAAAGTCAGGATGGCTCCTGGCATTTTGCCAGAGGGAGTGGTTTGTGAAGTAACGCCAGCGAGCCATTAAGTGTGGAGATTCCTTATTGGTTGACTGCTGTATCTAGTTTATGTTAATTAAGATAAGCTGTGTGGAATGAATATATACCCCCTCCTATCCTACAATAAACGGCTCCCACTCCTGCTGTATCAATGTACACAAGTTATTGGTCACCCCCCAGTTATTTTGCTGCAGCCGGACTGCACGGCAATAATTGATGACAGATATACGGCAAAGAGTGTGGGTGGCCTTCCAGTCACAGAATACTGCATGGACCTAGGCCTTTGAAATGAAAAGAACTAGTTCATCTTCAAACAACCTAAAGAAACTACTTCTTTTATCTGTCTCTCTCTTCCCCTTCCTTTCCCTTTTTCTCCTATTTGATGGTTGATTTTTGTTTTCATGTGATCAAAAGAAGTCTCTGGAGTCATAGATGACATTAAAATCCCAGATATTCCACTTATTAATTTGTGTAAAATTTATTTAAGATAAATTTCAATACCTTTTCTGTAAAATCGGAATATAAAAATGTCTAACTCCTGGGTTGTTATGAAGATTTAATGTGGTTACTATGTTCCCAGGACTGGCATGTGGAGAAAATGCAACAAGGCTATTTCTCTATTTCTTTATGTGTTTAACATTGACCATTAGCTATGTGTTCTGTGTACGAAGCTCAGCGTTATACTGTTTTATAGATATGATTTTACTCATCCTCACAGACTCATGTGAGGCAGGAATTCTTGTTCCCATGACAAGAGAAGAGAGAATGATGCTTAAGTGACTCATGATCACACATTCAGCAAACTTTCCCTGTCTCTGAAGCTGACCATAAATATATTTGTTTAGCTCTGTTTAAGTGTAAGAATTTTGAACTTAAATACAAGAGAAGAAACAAGATAATATTTCATTATTTTGCAGTCGATGACCAGGCCTATTACAAAGTGAATTCACCACAAGACACGAAAGCAAAGTAATTGAGGGAAGAGCACTAAAAAATCAATAAATTAGTCAAACTGATCATTATGATTTTGCTTCTTGAGAACTATGACTTTCTTGACAATTCTACTTGTCAATGCCAACTATGAGAGACTTCAAAACCCCTCTGGTGTAGATAATGAAATACCACCATGAGCCAATGGCCAGCAATTCAGCCGTCTATCTCCATCCTCTCCCTTCTTCAGTTCCCATGAGGCTGGTGCTTATGGTAATATGGCTTAATGTAAATCACAGACCCAAGAGGTCAGTAAAAACACTTTTGTCAACTGGATCTCAGTTTACCTGCATCTGATTGTGTGGTTTAAGTTGGGATACACTACGTGTTTTTTCCTGTTATTTCATGGTGCTGGGGTTTGAACTCATAGCTCACCCAAGCTAGGAAAATGCTCTACCACTGTGTTAAGCCCCCAAAACACATTATAGGTTTTAATCACACTACAAAGCGTATGGTTAAAATAGTTTAGTGAAAAGAATATTAGTCCCTCCAGATGAGGGGTTACCAGTGCTGTGCCATGACTGGAACCAGTCAATAGGGGAGTTTTCATTTGTCCTCAGCTTCTGATTTCTCTACAACAGGGCTCAGTACCTCCCACCTTCAGCCCCATTATAAACAGCCGTGTAGTTGGCTTGGAGAGCACTCCAGTCTCCTTGCCACAGCTGTTCCAATGTATCAATCACCCAATTCATTCTCTGGCCTCCTGCCTTGTTTTTTTCACCTTTCATTGTAAAGGCAGAAATAGTGCCAAATGCTAGAAGCGGGAGACTATTTCTCTCAAAACCCCCAAAGTTGTCCCAGAATGATACAACATAGGGCAATGAACTCCACTTCTCTAAACATTACGAAGCAATGTAAACTACTTCCAGTACTGAGGGGTCAGAAAGATTTGTATGGAAGTTCAGTGGGATGTATTCTCCAGAATTATAGCTGAGAGGAAGCAAGAAATCCAGATTGGGCAGAAGAGGCTGAGCAGCCCTGCACCTGCAACAGCAGCCTCAGTGGGCTCCTGGGAAGAAACAGAACAGTTATACTGCTATGTTAACCATAGTTGGACGTAGGCTGCTCCAGGAGGGGTCATAACATTGTGCGAGGCCACTACCTCCACTTAAGGACAGTTTCAAAGTAGGATCTCAACTATGAGCCCTTAGTAGCCCATACTACCTCTAACTTACAAAATGGGTCTACTATTCCAGAACAAAGATGGGCGCCAATGCAGTGTCCTCTACCTCTTACCAACTGTGGTACATAGAATCCCAGGATATACTGGACATATTTTCTCCTCTCTGTGTAGTGCCACCAAATATGGGTCTCTAAAATGATAAGTATAAGTCAAGAAAATAATTACATGTAATTGGATTTTGCAAATGAAATCATTTTAACTCTTTAATTTTGAAAATAAGCATTATTAGATACAAAAAGAGTCTGACAAATATTTTCCTTTGTTAAAAATACTACTTTATTCTGAGAATATTTTCCATGTACTCCTTTTATATTATATAGTATATATTTTATATATATTTATATTTTTATTTTATATATGTGTGTGCATATGTGTGTGTGTGAATATATATATATATATATATATATATATATATATATATAGTTGTAGTTGGACACAATACCTTTATTTTATTTATTTATTTTCATGTAGTGTTGAGGATGGAACTCAGGGCCTCACACGTGCTAGGCAAATGCTCTACTGCTAAGCCACAACCCCAGACCCCTCCTTTGGTTTTAAAGTTAGATTTTAAAAATATAAAATGTAGGTTTTAAATGTTATATGTGGTAATTTTCAAATGAATTTATGCACATATTCAGCTTCCTAAATGCTTCCAGTTGGATATCCCATAGTATCTTGAACTCACTATTTGTAAACCTCTACTCATCATCTTCCCCCAATAGAACTATTTCTACTGCAATACTCCTTTTTTTTGTGGTAAAGGAAGGTTTATTAATAAAACCAGAAGTAGCACTAATTGTCACCCATGTTAAACACTTCTGATTTAGCAAGGCCAGGCGGTGCATGTCTGTAATCCCAGAGACTTGGGGAAGTGTGTTGGGGGTGAGGGAGTGCTGATGCAGGAGGATCACAAGTTCAAATCCAGGCTTAGCAACTTAGTGAGCCCCTGAGCAACACAGTGAGACCCTGTGTCAAAAATATAAAAAGGACCCGGGATGTGGTTCACTGGGTAACACACCTGGTTTCAATCCCAAGTACAAAACAAGAACAGGAAAAACAACAACAATAAAAATCCCTTCCGATATATATTAGAGACTTCTGTCCTATCTGGATCCAGTAATTATTTTATTCCTCTCACATCTACTTAAACAGAAAACCCATCAGTTCTTATCATGCTCCTTCACTTACACTCCATTTGTCTGTTTCTATTTTTTCTCCATTGTTTTATTGATCAAACCATCCTTCCCAGTGTTGCCAGAGTAATATTTTTTCTTTTATTAAAGAATAATTTTTCTTTTATTAAAGAATCAAAAAATCAAACATGAAGATGACAACTCACATTTTCAAAAAAATTTAAATGACTCCCATTCTTATGGAGTACAACTCAGCAAGGTATATTGCAGCCCTCCTATAAACATGTTCCCTTCCCGCTGGGCTTATCTTTCTTTATTCTCCCAGGGGCTTCCTAACTTTCATTTTCAGAGAAACCAAGAAGCCTGAAGTCTCACAAAGGGACCTATCTTTGCATACTCTCTGCCCACCCCCCCCAGCCCCCTACCCGGACCCCACCCTCTGTGCCTGGAATGTCTCTCTCCAACCCCATCCACCTGACTAATTCTTGAGCAACTTCCCTGATCCAGCTCAAGCATCATGTTTTCTGGGAAACTTTTGCTGGCACTGGTAAAAGCAAATATAATAAAATGTGAGGCTTGTTTTGGTAAGGGAAAGATGGGCCTAATAGAAACGTGGTGGAAAAGAATCTAACCCATACTTTGTAGGTCAAGTAGGATTTAAAGAATGTGATCTTTGGGCTGGGGTTGTGGCTCAGCAGTAGAGAGCTCGCCTAGCTCGTGCAAGGCCCTGGGTTCGATCCTCAGCACCACATAATAAAATAAAATACAAAATTACATACAAGAGGAAGTGAGGGGAAAGGGAAAAATAATACAAGGGGGAGAAATGAATTACAGTAGAGGGGGTAGAGAGAGAGGAGAGGAGGAGAGGGGAGGGGAGGGGAGGGGAGGGGAGGGAAGGGGAGGAAGGACAGTAGAGGAAGGACAGTAGAGGATAGGAAAGGCAGCAGAATACAACAGACACAAGTATGTCAATATGTAAATCAATGGAAGTGTAACTGATGTGATTCTGCAATCTGTATACGGGGTAAAAATGGGAGTTCATAACCCACTTGAACCAAAGTGTAAAATATGATATATCAAGAACTATGTAATGTTTTGAACAACCAATAAAATAAAATAAAATAACGATATTGTATCCAACTACAACTAAAAAATAAAAATATACTAAAAAAAGAAAAAAAGAATGTGGTCTTTAAGATATGCAGGATGATAGAGGTGGCTCAGGTAGTGGTGTTAAGGCAGACTGCTCCAGCACAGTAGAGTGCAAGAGCAAAGATCTTGATGCTAGAGATACAGATACAATACAGAATCAGAACTTGATCCTGAGGTCACCCATTCAATGGGGAAATGTGGAGAATTAGTTGGAGCTGGTAACACTGAGATTGACAGAGCAGTGTGGAGACTGTTTCCAGATTATAGTTCATACCACTCCATTTAAATAGTAAGAATAGTGGTAGAAATCTTTCTATTTTGGTGTGAATTTTTCAACAAAAGGAAAGAAGGAAGGGAGGGAAGGAGGCAAGAAGGAAAAAAAACAAATCAGATCTGTAAGTCTATTTGCCATAATTAACTCTTAGAAAATTGTTCTCATAAACAGTCAGAAGTAGTTGTCTTTATTTCCTCTAAAACCAGATCTTATGTCTGAACACCAGCAAAGTTTACCTTCACCCTTGTTTATGCTTTTGTAAAACTTTCTACTGCTTTTGAACACCAGATGGCAGTAGATGTAGTGTTTATAACAAAATGAAGGAGGGAGGAGGGTTTCGAACTGTATCTATTAAAAGAAATAGTATATATCCAGTGTCCACTATATACATTGTGCTGGAATTTGTACTGGAACACTTCTAAAGGAAACAGTGATGATCCAGTGCTGCGAAGGTAGTTTCATATTTGGTTTTGAGCTTTCTAGTCAATGAACTCTCACTGGATCATTTCTCTTAATTGTATAAAAGATAGAAAGTCATTTTACTAATACTTCTCCAAATTGGCCATCACAGAGAAAACATGAATTCACGTTGCTCACAAATAATGATTCTCCAGTATGGATTATGTTGCAATGAAAATGTATTCATTTTAACTTTATTATAAAAAATTGTTCATATTCTTAAAAAAGAAGGAAATCTAAAATGGAAAAGAAGTAAGTACCTTGAAACTAATTTAGTACAAACTTTCCCATTTATAGAGGAAAAAAACTAATATACACAGTATTAGGAGACATGCCCAGAGGCACAGTAGGAGCTGCAGATCAGGAAACAGCTTTGGTACTCTATCCATCACACCACAAGATAATTTAATTTCTCTAGCATGTTTGACTTCAGTCAACAGGTTTACCTGTGAATAAATGAACTACTGAGAGGTTTATTTTGTTTTTTCTTTCTTTTTTTCTTGTATATAAATTTTATTTCCAATTCATAAATATGATTTGGCCAATATTTTCTATATGCATATGTCATTTTTATGAGACATAGAAAAACCACTTCCTTATGTGGGTGATGTATTATAATGCTTACAGGCTCCAGGGACAAATTATTAAGTTGATGGCTTTTGCATGTATTTGTGTGTGTCCTTGGGAAAGTTGTCTAATCTCTTGTATTTAGTAATCTCTTGTATTTTAGTAAACTTACCTGAAACAAAAATGGGGTTGATAATAAAATTAGCTATCTCTAACAGTTGTTATATTGATTAAATGAGTTATGTAAAGTTTTTGATCTAATTCCTGGTACTGTTAAATAAGCATTATAGAAATTCATTGTTTGGGTCTACCCACCTGCACTAGGCTAAAATTAAAATGGAATTATGCACAATAAAGTTTCTTTTCAACAAGCTAAAATGAGGCTGTTTATTTAACCTCTCAAGAAATATGGATAAGAGAATAATGGTTAATTTCCCAAACTTTCAGATGACATAGTAATGAAGTTTTCTCTGCCTTAATCCTTACATTAAAAAAGGCAACCCCAAGTAACTCTATATTAACCAATCAGTTATTGTTCTATTATTCTGTCTGCCTGTCCCTCTTATGTCCTCCTTGAAAGGAAAGTAACTTTAGAATCACCAGTTGGCTTTGGGGTTTTCTTTCTCCTTTCTTTTTTTTTTTTTCCCTGTCTATAAAACCATCCTTCTCTGCTTGGTTCATTGTAGCCTTTAGTTTATCTCATGAAGCAATGTGTTATCTGATTGTAGCCCTTAGTTTATCTCATGAAGTGATGTGTTGTATGACTCCAAATCATGAAACTAAAGTATTAGAATTTTGTCCTGATAACATAAATAAAAAAGGAGGGGCAAGGGTGTCAGACAAACTTATTAGGCCCTTATACATGAGTTGCAGGATAGTAGTTTTAGCCTCCAATATTCCAAAGTCTCAAGATCTGGTTAATTTAATCTTTAACCATTTCAAGTTAGTTCCTTCTAAATGTAATGATGTTATCAGGGTGATAAATAATGAGGAGAATACAATGTCCTGCTTGTCTCAATGTTTACCTGGGACATATAAATAAGTAATCAACTGTCAATCAACAGTCTGCTATTTTTGTTGACTTATACAATTGTAACAACTGGTTTGCTGGACCCCCATTATTCTTGTTGTTTGTATTTTTTAATTTATGAAACCAGATCCCTTGGATGCC
The DNA here is from genome assembly GCF_052094955.1 of Ictidomys tridecemlineatus. NCBI lineage: Eukaryota > Metazoa > Chordata > Mammalia > Rodentia > Sciuridae > Ictidomys > Ictidomys tridecemlineatus. The sequence goes on along the minus strand of NC_135483.1, from coordinate 135,648,176 downwards.
ATTTGAGAGCACTTATTCTAGGCAAGTAGAATTTGGGATTTGCAGTCGCTATACTCACTTTTGTTCAAACTCTTCGTCTTTACGCTTGATGTAAAAAAAAGAAGAGATTGATAATGAAGTTACCAATCATTGGTAACTAAAATTTGCCTTTTAGGTTGACATTTTGTTTGTTTGTTTGTTTGTTTGGGTCCTGATGATTGAAACCAGGGGCACTTAACCACAGAGCCATATTCCCAGCCCATTTTTACATTTTACTTAGAGACAGGGTCTCCCTGAGTTGCTTAATGTCTTGCTAAATTGCTGAAGCTGGCTTTGAACCCAAAATCCTCCCTGTCTCAGCCTTCCAAGTAGCTGGGATTACAGGCATGCTCCACTGTGCAGGAAAGGTTAACATTTTTAGAGATCACAGAGGGATCTCTAAAATGATTCACTGTTGAGAGCCATAGCCGAAGGGGCCCCAGCAAACTTTCAGACTGCCAGCTGATGATTGGCTCACAGCGCCCAGCAAGATCTACCTGATTGGCTCCTCTGCGGTGATATTCATCGGGCTGTTTCCCTGCCCTTTGAGACCATGGAGCTGCTCACTGGGGGACTATTTTGGCTCCGCCCACGCGACCCAGCGATTTGGCCTCAAGAGCAGGAGGATTGTGGGAGGTGGAGAGGCTTGTGGTGGGGAGAGAGGCTTGTGGGAAGCTGGTGGTGGCAGTTGGGCTCTGAGGGTTTTTCCTGAGGAGCAGTTTTGTTTGGCATGTGTGGTTCTAAAAATAAAGTTAGTTTCTTTTGACAAGTGGCTCCTGATTATGCCCAGCCAGACTGCGGCAACTCACCTTGCCCCACTCCCCTGCAGCTCTCTGATTCTGAGGCCTCAAATGGAGGCCAGCGGTAAGTTTTCTAGGGATCCCAAATCTCCCAGATTTTTTATTTTAGTTGAGACTGGTATTTATTTTAGCTGTTTTCTGACTCTTCTCTGTGAGAGTTAGGATTAGAATTTCATCTTTACTCTTGACAGAAGTTGAATACTGTATTCCACCTACCTCTGCAGAAGGTTTGGATCTAAGATGAGAGCAGGGTAACTCACTGCTATGGGTCCTTAGGTGTAAAGGCTTTGTAAAATGCAGTTGCAAAGTTTTTTCTTTGTCATTCAGATCTACTTTTGTGACCAACCCTCTTCATTCCCATCCCAGTAAAAAACGCCAGGAGAGCAAATCTCTCTCCAAAGAAAAAGGCATGACTCTTTCCAGTCCAAAAGAGGGCTCTAGACAATTAGATCCTTAGTGGAAGTGGGGGTACCTTGGTTCATGAAGTCCTATCCCATAGGAACTTCCACCAGGAGGATATTTTTAGGGAACTTTCAGCACACTCAGAAGGAAGAGATAAAGGTTGTCACCTGGCACCTTGAACACCCAAGTTATAAGACAATTATAAGACAATTAGGAAAAGGGCAAAATTGATTCAAGAGTTATGGTTTGAGGAATAAGCAGTCTGTGATAGAACACATTTCAATATATAAATATTATCATTAATCTCACTGACCAGTACCAGTAATAATTTCAAGAGTTCAATCTATTGTTTCTCTGAAATTTTTTCAATAAAAACATACTGACCATATCTTTATAAAGTATTATATACTGTTCAACTTGTCTTCACTACGTTTCACATGGTGATTCATTCTTAGAATACCAACAGGTTTTTCTTGGAGAGTAAGTTAATTCAGACATCCCTGAAACAGACTTCCAATTTAAAATCTATCATGTTCTATTCATAACTATACAAATGAATCATATATGTTTTTATTCTTTCTCACTGTTCTAAAATCCTGAGTCTACTGAAATGCTTAAAACATAAGGTAAAAATAACCAAAAAAATATCAAAACAAGTGTCAAAAGATATAACAAATATTACTTAATAATTTGAAAACCTAAGATTTCAATAGTAAGCCTTAACTGATTATAATTTAAATAACAAACTTAGAATCTACAATGTAAGAATCTATAAATAGCAATGGAGCCCTTACAAATGCATCCAAGACCTTTTATCACTGAGCTTCTGTGGACTGCCCAGCCTCAGCTCTCTTTAGACCCTTCTCCTCAGAATTCTTGATTCACAAACTAGAAATATTCATCCACTGATTCTTTCTCAACTATTTTCCCCATCTTTACCTTAAACCTAACTGTTCTGTTGAGAAGTTATTACCACGTCTTAGACTACACATTCAAATCTGCCAACACTCTAATTATGAAAGTAATCGAAACAATCCCAACCCCCCTGTATTTCCAAACTACATTTCATAATGCATAGCAGAATTTTAAAGTAGTATCTTGGAAAGTTACGTCTTGATATCACTCATGATAAATGTGCTGAAATATATTTGAATATCTCTTTTGAAAGTATCTTTAGTGCCTCTTTATATATCTTTGATGAAAGCATATTCCTGATACTTGAGAGTAAATTTATAAATCTAATATGCATATAGAATGTTGGGTAAATCTATTAAAATTCTTATTCAAAGTTAAAAATACTCACAGATTCCTATGAATTATAACTATAAAACAATTATTGCATCAATATTTCATCATTTCAAATAGTATTAAAGATATACTTATTTATGCAGGTGAATAAAAGTCTGGAAAGATAGCAGTCAAACTGCTAAAAATGGGCTGTACATAAAGTTTAAAATAATAGGAGTCATTGACTTTCCATTTTTCACATATTCCTTTAATATTATCCAAAGTAGTAACTGTTGCTTTTACATACAGTGAATTATCATTTCTGATACTGTTTTTCATATATAGAAGTTCTGCTTTAGTGTTATGATATCTTCTCTTTCTCTCCTCATGATCTTCAGATTTTTCTCTATTATGTTGAACATACTTAGCACTTATATTACAGAATTTAATGTCCTCATTTGCTAACTTCTGGATGTGTTCTTATTGATGGATTTTTATTAGCTGTGTCTTGTATTTTCCTTCTTCTTTCCATGCCTGATATATATATATATATTAATGTGGGTTGCCAGTCAATGTGAATTTTATGTTGTTATATTCTTTTAAAAGTGTTGGCTTCATTCTGGCTAGATTTAAATAATTGAAATCAGTTGGATCCTTTGAAAAAGTCTTGCTTTTAAGCTTTGCCAGGGTAAGTTTAGAGCAACTTAAGACTGCAGCTAGTGTGCCACTAAGATAATACTCTTCATAAGCCTCTACCCAGTATTTCCTGTAGGAGGTCTTTCCACTTTTACTAGGATGAACATAAACTATTCCCAGTCCTTTGTGAGGTCTAGGACTTTTGTAACCTACTGCTTAACATTAGCTCTTTTTCTAGCCTTGGGTATTTCTGTTCTCAAAAGCTTGAGGGCATTCTGCTTCAGATCCCTGGTGTGTTCTGTAAGCATCCTCCTTCTCTCAGGTATTCTGTCCCGCAAATGATAGTTGCCTCAGCCTCTCCAACTCTACTGTCTACCTTCTCAACTTGGGCAGATTGCTGAACTCTTTTGGGGTTCCTCTTTTCTGAGTTACAGTCTTGAAATTACATTCACATGGTGAACTGGGCTAATGATAGGTTCATCTTATTTCCCTTCTTTAGGAATCACAGTCTTTTACACTACATTGCACAAGTCAAAAATGGTGTTTCATATACTTTGTCTCCTTGTGTAGTTTAAGAATTTTCTTCCTGAAAAAGGAGATATCTATAACAGCAGTTCTAATCAAAAAGTACACCACAGAAAGCACCTTTCTAGTAATGGATTCTTCAGTGGGCTGTTTGACCTTGTGGGAAGAGTTCTTCATAAATAACTTTAATCAATCAGCATACTTATTAAGCATCTATTACATGGAAGATGAAGATATATTTCTTTTTCTTCACATGAGTTTACTGGCAAAAAATAGTCAAGACTATGGCAAATTAAACCAGAAAACGCTCTGATGCTGATACATTGAAGAAACTCTTTTCTTTAGTTGTTATATTATTCATAATTTGTTCAATGTCCAGTCTAATCAATGTATGACAGTCTTTATTGTATGAATTTCATACAAACTTTTTTTATAAACACTATATTTTAATTATAAATCTCTTTTATTTTAATCCTTTGAAATCCTACTTTTGAACACTGTTTTTTGGTAATGTATACATACACACACATAAAAAAAAAAGAAAAGAAAACTTGAAGATTTATTTTTTCATTTTCAAAATAGCATAATTGTCTTTTTTCTTAAACTATAACATTGCCAGTTTGGAAGTATAGCTCAGTGGTTTAGCACTTGGCCTGCACGTGCAAGGCGCTGGGTTTATTCCACAGTGTCTCAAAATAATCATAATCATAATAAAAACATTGATGTGTGGCAAATATTAGAAGGTAACTGTATTATTCTAATCCTTTTAGATAGAAAAAATAAATTCAGTATTTTAGCATCTTAATTTTATTTTCTTAATATCACTGTCTACTATCCCTCCAGAAAATTCTACACTTTTGAAAATTGGAGTGTCAATTGTGGAAAAGATAGAGGTGTGGATTTCCATGTTACCAACAAAGTGAAATAAAATTCTTTATTTCTGCTTTGGTTTTGATGTAGGACATTGGGAAATTTCTATACATAAACATCTCTACATTTTCGTATCCAAGTTACGGAAGATCAGCTATGAGCAACCTTAGGAATTTATTCATTATTGGCTGGTCCAACCAAGTATCTTCTGCCTCTCCTAATTCAAGCCTTCTCCAGTCTTCCCCTAGGAACTACTTACTCACCTCTACATGTGGCATCGTCCCTTGGGGTTCCATGAACTCAAGTTTTCAGTATGATATTCAAGAGGTTTACTGGGTTTACACAGATGAAAACAAAACAACAACAACAACAACAATAACAAAACCTCAAGGCTGATAAAAGCACAAACAACACAGACTAAAAGTAACACAATACAGAATGTTCTAGAGACTGGGAGTGGCACATGAGATAAACAAAAGGAAAGAAAATAAACAGCTGGAAGATAAAATAGAGTTGGGAAAAAACAATAAATTATATGCACCATTCTTTTCCAATAAACTCATTGGCAAAATTCTAGGAGGGATCCCTCAGACATATCATAACAAGAGCCTAGGTATATTGGGAATAGCATGTGCTTATGAATGGATGCTTAGAGTGGAATATATACAGAGAGAGATGGATAATCTATATTTAATATCCATATCATTTTAGTCGCAGGTGAAAAGTAACATCAGATCTCTTTCCAATCCACAGGTGGGAAGTACTTTTCTGTCCATTAAAATATTAATATTTATATTAAGCATTGTGCACATCATTAAACAGTAGATCATCCAGTCCAATATCCTGTCACTATCTTTTTTTTTTTTTTTTGCACTGACTGGAGATTGAACCCAGGAGCACTCTAGCACTAAGCTACCTTCCCCACCCTTTTTATTTTTGATTTTGAGACAGGGTCTCACTGAGTTGCCGAGGCTGGCCTCATACTTGTGATCCTCCTGCCTCAGTCTCCCTGGTATCTGTAATTACAAGCACGGTCCACTGAGCCTGGATTTCCTATCAATATCTTAATTGATGTTTTCTGGATAGTGCATTAGCCATCAAAGTTGACACTAAGTTCCTATAATCAGTCCATGTGGTGCCATCATTCACCAACTCATCTTAAATCAACTTTTGTCTTTTTTTCATCTCTAGGAATAATAGATCTGATGAGTTTACTCCATAATCTATAATATAATAATCTGGTTTGTTTTCAGTTTTGCTTCTTTAAATGTTTTGGGTATTGTAGGATCTGTTGTTTAAATCTGTTTACCATATTCATAACTTTAGAATTATTGATCTTTTTGCATTAATTGTCTTCTTCAGGTAGAGTCTTGGTGTTCTTAATACATCTTCATAAGGAAAGAAAAGGAAAATAGATTTAAAATCCTGTGAGTTCTAATTGTTCTAAATGTCAGATGGATTATTTTGTAATGAAGTTGGATATCAGATGATAGAGAGTAACAGAAAGGTCTTTTGGGGCCAGTTTTAATTTCAGTGGCTGTGCAACAGAAAACTTAGATACAGAGGTCTTTAGCAAGGTGGCACAAATATGGCCACCAAAATTAACCCACAATGGATCAAAGACTTAAAAGTAAAATGCAAAACTATAAAACTCTTAGTAGATAACACAGAAGAAACCTGGGGCAACATTGGGTATGGTGATGATCCCCCATCTGCTGGGATCAAACCCAGGACTTTAAGCATGCTAGGCAAGCTCTCTACCCAGCCAGGTAATGACATTTTAGATACAACAAAAAAAGGAATACTCGATGAAAGAAAAAGAATGGTAAGTTAGTCTTCATTAATTTTAAAAATTTCTGCTCTGCAAAAGTTGTCATGAGAATGAGAAGATAAGTCACAACCTAGAAGAAATATTTGCAAAGGACACACTTGATAACAACCTGAAATACATAAAGAACTCTTAAAACTAACAAGAACAAAACAACTTAGTTTTAAAATGCACCAACCAATTTGACAACTCAGTAAATATATACTAATTGCAAAGAAGTGATCCATACCAAGGTCAAAATGGAAATGCAAATTGAAGCAACATGACGCAACACATTTGGTACCAGCAATAGTTATGAAATCTACTACATACCTATTAGAATGGCCAAAATCTAAAATAAGGATAACACCAAATGCTGGCAAGGGTGTTGAGTAACAGGAATTCTCAGTTATTGCTAATGGTAATGCAAAATGTTCTAGCCATTTGGGAACACAGTTTGGCAATTTCCTACAAATTTAAACAAATGATCACCAACAATACAATCATTTTGCTTCTTGGTGTTAACTCAAATGAGTTGTGTTATGATTTAGATAGAAGGTGTCCTCCAAAAGTTTATATTTTAGAAAATGCAAGTATGTTCAGCATTGAAATGATTAGGTTATGAGAACCTTAACTAATTAATGGGTTAATCCACTATATGAATTAACTGGGTGGTAACTATAGGCAAGTAAGATGTGACTGGAGGAAATAGGTCACTGGGGTGTAACTTTGGGATGTGTATTTTGTGCCTGTTGAGCAGAGCGCTCTCTCTCTCTCTCTCTCTCTCTCTCTCTCTCTCTCTCTCTCTCTCTCTCTCTCTCTCTCTCTCTCCTAGTTGCCATGTCCTAAGCTGCTTCCCCCTACCATGCCTTTCTGTCATGATGTTCTGCTTCACCTTGGGTCTGGAGCTATGGAATTGTCTGACCATGCACAAAACTTCTAAGAACATGAGCCAAAATAAACTTTTCCTTCTCTTAAGTTGTTCTTGTCAGGTCTTTTGTTATGGCGTTTAAATCAAGTTAAAATCTTCTGTGCACATAAAAATCCTTCTATACAGAAGCTTTATTCATAATTGCTAAGGCTTGGAATCAACCGAGATGTGCAAGGCCCTGGGTTCGATCCTTAGCACCACATAGAAAATAAGTAAAATAAAGGAATTGTGCCCAACTACAACTAAAAAATAAATATATTTTTTAAATGAGCCATAAATCATATAAAGACACGAAAAATGTTAAGCAAATATTGCTAAATGAAAGAAACCTATCTGAAAATACTACACACTGTATTATTTCCTTTATAGAACAATGTGGAAAAGGCAAAACGATGGAGATATTAGAAACATCAATGGTTTCCCAGCATTGCGGGATGAATAGGTGGTGTATAAAACTTTTTAGATCAGTGAAACTACTCTGTATGTTAAGATAATCGTGGATACATTGTAGTGGTACCTCTTCCTCCATAGAAAATCTTAATTAAGCTTCTCCAGAAATCTTGACAATAATTGATTTTAGGAGTATCAGCAAAGGAGTCTCTACAAAAGAGTTCAATGTAGGTAAACTTCCTATTTTCCTATTGGCCTATTTTACTTGACTACTGGCCTAGAAGAAATCAGGACTCCAGGTGTTGAACACCCCTTTACTAGTTTTTCACGAATATTTATCCAGTATAGTACTTTGTTGAAGTGTGTTTGCAAATGCAAAATGTGATTAAAAAAATAAAACAGATCCTTTAACAAGGCCTCTGGCCTTGAGCTAGAGCTTTACAAAGATCTCTACATTTCTAAGATAAGAGAAGTTACCAATTGGGCTCCATGGTAACAGTTGACTGGGAGAGGAAAGAAAGAGGAGAAGATCTCCCCTTCTCAGGTGTTGTCCTTGAAGGGTGAAACAGTGAAAGAACAGTGAACTAAAAGGTTCTTTTACATGAACTTGCAGACTGTGAAATTCTGAGCCCCTCCCTTTACATCCTGGGTATAAAGTTCTAAAACTACCTGAACTCAGGGTTCAGGGGATTAATTAATTACAGTGAAAACTGTACCCTCTGAACCTGGCTGCAGCCAAATAAAATTGTTTTCTACTATCTTTGGTGCCTTGCCTCATCTATCCCCTACAAGAAAGTGTTATTGTACATTTGTTCAAACCCAAAGACTATGCAACTCCAAGAGTGAACCCTATTGTTAACTATGGACTTTGGATAATAATGGTGTGTCAATTAAAGTTCATCCACTGTAAAACAAAAAACTGTACCACTCTGATAAGGGTGGAGGGAGGAAGGGAAGCTATGCATGTCTGAGGGCAAGAGGTATGTGGGAAAACTCTATTCCTTCCTCTTACTTTTGCTGTGAACTGAAAACTGCTAAAAAATAAAGTTTACCAAGGGCCTTGTACATGGGAGGTAGATGTTCTACCATTGTGCTACAACCCCACGCCTAAAATCAAGCTTAAAAGTTACATGGATCACATATAATCAAAAAGGCTGTAATTTTTATTACAATTGAATTTTCCTAAGTCTGAAACCAATCTGGGAAAAGAAAGTCACTCCTTCAGCATATGAGGTGACATACTTCAGTTCCAAGTAGAGCTTCTGAATTGGAAGTTTTCTTCCTTCAGTAGCACATCTTACAAATCAAGAATAGAAGATTCAAAGTCTCAGGGCAAACCCAGGAAGCTGAGAAAGCAGCAGGGCTGGGCAGGCCCTGGAGTTTATAACCCTTGTTGTTTACCACTAAGCCTCATTTCCATAATAAGGATGTGGAAGCAAATAACAACATAGAGACCTGCCCTTTAATTAGGCCTGAATCCTAAAATTCCCTGTGCCCCAGGGTCATGCCTTCTCCCCTTGGTGGAAATTTATTGTTTCTTTTTGAAAAAGATAATTCATTCCTATTTTCACTGCTTTTCCTTCCAGGTGGCTGTACAGAACACCCCCCCCCACACACACACACACACGCAATTATAAAGATTTTCTTTCACAGTGGCTCCTTCCAAGCTCTGAAATTCTGACCCACATCACTGATGATACAACGAGGAGATGAAGGGGTCCAAAGTCTGGGAAAAGGCAACTCCTTCCCAGGGATTCCCTCCCCACCTACTACAGTCTCTTACTCCACCTTCAAGAAAAATACATTTTTTGCCTGCTTTGAAGACTCCAACTAGATTGATTATTTAAAGAAAGAAAGAAAGAGAGAGAGAGAGAGAGAGAGAGAGAGAGAGAGAGAAGAGAAGAGAAGAGAAGAGAAGAGAAGAGAAGAGAAGAGAAGAAAAGAAAAGAAAAGAAAAGAAAAGAAAAGAAAAGAAAAGAAAAGAAAAGAGAAGAAAAGAAAAGAAAAGAAAAATCACAGCCCAGAGACAGGTATCAAGCACCACCTCCCCATTCTCCACTAGCAAAACCCCAGGGAAGGAACTAATTCCCAGCCTCGAATCCCTGAGCCCAGGGCCAGGCGGTGTTGTCTGGCTCCTCACCCACTCCCACAGCCCCAGTTCTTTGCCACCGGTCTCCACCTCCTCCACCCCAGAGTTTTTCCTCCCGCTCTGCCACCAACCTAACAAAGTGGCTTCTCGGAAACGTTAGCCAATTCTGCTGAGCTGGAAGGGAGGAAGGGGATAATGGGGGCGGGGGTGAAGTAAGGGAAGGGCTCTATCTGGCTCCTGGACACACAGGCGCACACATGCTCAGGCCCCACCCAAAGAGGTGGCCCTGGATCGGAGGTTGTGCGACCCCCTCCTCCCTTCACTAGCGCTTTGTAGAGAGGCTGCAGCTACATCCCCACCGCGCCCCTAGCTTGGTCCCCGCCCTGCGACCGCCTGCAGAGTTGGAAGGAGGTTTGCAAGGGTTGGGGACCCAGGCGAAGAGGGAGCCAGGGAGGGAGAAAGAGCAGCGCTACTGTCTGAGGAGGGCGGGGTTGTTGCCTCCCTGGGCGCGCCCTGGAAGGAGGGGCTCAGACTCGGTGCAGGCCCTAGTCAGCGCTCCAGCTGCGGCTGTCTGGTTCCAATACCGCCGGCTCAGCAGACGGGGGTTGGACTGGGTGCCAGCCTCTGGTAGTGTCGGGCACACGCGGAGCAACAGGATACCAAAGAAAGGAAGAAAGAGCAGCAGAGAGGCCGGGAGAGAGGAAGGGTTCCTGCAGTGCGTGCTCTCCCCTGGGCTAAATTCTGCAGGGCCACTGGGCGGGCATGAACCGCTGTCAAGGTCGCAGGTAAGTGCCTTTTTTTCTTGCTCCTCTAGTCTAGCGGGAAGAGAAGCTACCAGGCTCTTGCCCATACTCACATCATCCGCCACACCCACCTGTACCCATTTTCACACGCCTTGGTTTTGGTCACTGGGTTTTACACCACCTGGAAAGTAGAAAGGAGAGAAGGTGGCGGGTGATCCTTGCAACTGGAGGAAGAGAGACTGAAAGCCAACTCTGTCAATAGCAGTGCTGCTGCTTTGCTGGCTTTGAACCTGCGGGTTTACTGCCAGGTTCTGAACAGTTGTGCTGAGGAAAGGTAGGGACACCGAATGGTTTCCTGTCTTTTATTTCTTTGGGTATCTGCTGACAGAACTGCTAGATGAATTTCAGTACCAGGGGCAGCTCATGATTCTTTCCCAACCAAAAACATGTGGTGTATTCCCCATCTGTAAATCTGAGCGCGCAGAATCAGTGTAGCTCATGCCACCTGTGGGAGATCTAAGAAGCGCCGCATCCCTTAAGAGCACACAGACAGGAATAATGGACAAGGAGGCTTAGTTCCCCATTGCTCAGCGCAGTTTATGTTCTGGCGACTTATAAACCTTTAATCGTGAAATTCAGATCAGACCCAAAATCATTTGAACTTTTTTATCTACGTCAACCCAAACTTTCATGTGCCTTTAGAAAACAAAAACATTTTCGCTCCTTTTGTTAAAGACAAAAGATCAAAGCAAAATTATGAAACTAAAAACTTTAATGCTAGTTTTTATGATTTTATTTCACATTTACACACTTTTTATTTTCAAAGTTTTAACGTTTGTAGTCAACTGTACGTCCTCTGAAGCTTTTCATGAGAGAGAAGCTTACAGAAATTTTTCCAAAGGTTGATTTAAGATAAAGGCTGAATCAACATAAGCTTTGAAAAGAATAATTGATTTTCAGTTAGTGGTGGGAGGTTTAATTCTTTTCATTAGCACTGTTAATATTCTTTTCTATTTCTTTTTTCCTTGTGGACAAAAGAAAGGTGTTTTTCTTTTTGATTTTTTGATTTAAGATATATTTATTATTTTTGCTTTAAACTCAGTAAAACTTATTTATATGTAATCTACAAATTATTACTTTGTCTATTTTAATGAAACGTCTTAAGATTCTTTTCACATTATTTTTTAAAAATTCAAACTAGAATTTAGAATTTACTTTCTTAGAATTTATGGCAAGATTTTTTAAAATACATTATTCATAAGCTGGTTTTTGGTGATTCCTGTATATGAAATTTTCATGATTATTAGCTCATAACAAAATGCTTCACAAAATATGGCATTTGATGTAATGGAAAAAAAAAACTGTTTATTAAGGTAACTGATGATTTTTGTGCTTCAGATACTTTCTAATTTTTTTTTTTTTTTAGACACTTAAAGGGAGGTTTCCTCTTACAGGTAAATCATTGCATAGTCAAAGAATACAATGACATTTTTACAAAGACTGAGTGTCTGATAGACCATGACTCCTATGGTAAAGAGCTGGGCTCCCTGGGTACCTGATGCTTCTATGGAAGAAAGCTGAGTCAGGTTTGGCTCTCTGCCAAAAGTATCCCTGTGCCTACTTATTCCCCTAGGGCCCAAGATAATCATGGGAGTCATCCTGTGTTTTTGCTACCTATTGCTGGGGTGAGTTTCAGCTGCAAAGAAAAAGTAAGAAATAAAGGAGAGAAATCAGGGTCCTGTTTGCCTTATTTAATATGTCCAACCTATTTTCTTTGTGATAAGAAAAAGAAATAGAAGTTTGAATTTGTGTGGATAATAAAAACATTTATCTACCTTCTATTTCTATTAGATAATGTAAATAACAATGAAGTGCTAGAAGTTCATATAGTATTTTTGTATGACAAGACATGACCCTGTAAAGGAGTTAAATTTTATTAAAATAAATGGAACATTCTCAATGTCAAAATTCACAATTTTTCTTGAAACTGTGTTTCAGATCCTTTCCCTAAATTTTTGCAGTCTGAATAAGTGGCTCCATCATTTACCAGATGTTGAAGTCATCTTTGATTGTAATCCCTTCCTCATAACCCTATTTCACCCCTATACAGCCTGTATGTAGACTCATTTAATTTGTCGCAAACATGTCTCTATTCCATTATACATATCAAATATATATCTTTCACTGTATTTTCTATATTTACACTGCCACCCAATGAGTTCATCTCATTATCATAATCTACCTGCATGCAGTCCTATTTTATGAGCTTCACATTTGTTTCTTGACTCCCATAATTTGTTCCCCTATAATTCACTCTCCTTAGAAACAGTATCTTCATGTTGCTCCTTGAAAGCATTCACTGGCTCATCACTGCATTAAAAAGTAAAACAGAAACAGATTGATTACCAATAACAGTAGATTTCTTTCTTTTAGCATCCATTTCACTCACTGATCTGTTCCTTCTCTTTAACCTCAACAGAACCCATCTTCCCCTGATTTATGTGTTTCTGCCACACTAGTCTTTTAGCACTCAGAGCACATAAAGCATTATCAATTTGACTCTCAAAGACCTCACATGCTGTCTCCACAGCCGAGACTATCCCCATTCACACACTCTTTACATGGCTAGCTCTTTCTCAAACTTTAAATATCAGCTCAAAGATCTCTGTCTCAGAGATCATTCTTGATCACCTTGTCACAGTTTGTTGTCCCCTTTTCCTCTTGATCTTGGTACCTCGTTTGATTCCTTCATGATTCTTATTATAGCAGGCAGGTATTTTGCAGATTTGCCTACCTAGGAGCTCCAAGGGAACTCAGACTATGTCTTTATGTTGACCCAGCTTCCAGAATAGTGCCTGGCATGAGGCAGGACGGGGGTTGCATATATTTATATAAATAAAAAGTAAAAAGACATGAATTATTTCACCATAGTACTCACCAATGCTGGAAATCTTGTGATTCGATTTTGTATACGTTGAATATCCAGGATGTTTGCAACCCTGTGCTATGATTTTGAGAAGGTATAACTTAAATGTCCTGAGATATAGTCCCTCTTTCATCAGTATAGGTGATAATGTGTTCAAAGATAAGTAAGGCAGTAAGGCAGTAACCACAACTTGATTAAAATATATTTTAAAGAAAAATTAGGCTGCATAAACTAATATGAATTTAGCAAGTGATTCCTAATCTACATTGATGGCATTATGAGTCTGCATCTTTACCAAGGATTTAAGGGTCACTCAGTAAGCTTAATTTTTTTAAAAAAAATAAATATAGGCTTTGAAGTGAACTCAGTTGATAGAAGCCTGATCCAATGAGACTGGGACCATAGATTGAGTGTGTACCTGATCTCAGTTTTTACTCCAGGTACAAGGAACAAATTACCTCACAAATACAAAGCACTCACCAAGGAGGGCTTAGGGAGAGACAAGGGTCATGAGGACCTACCACTATTACTGGGATAGAGACAAGGGCTTCAAAAGTTATACTAATGAATAATAGTGTCATATACACACTAGAATTTTACTACAAATACACTTTGTGTGGCCATAGGTCCTCCTACCATTTTTATTTTTCAAGACTTCACTTAAATATACTACACTAACTAGGAGTTTTATTTTTAACAATTTGTTGAAATTTTAGCTTTCAGATGGGTTATCAGTCTTGGTTAATGATTTTCTTTAACATTAACAAGTGGCCTACCACATTGTTTTTTGTTGTTTGTTTTTTGGTGAAAATTTTGTCTATCATGTTTCATCTTGAAGAACTAAATTATTTCATGAATTGTCACTGGGTATTGTGTTAAATTTTCTATTAAATTGGCATATTGTAGTTATTATGAAGTTTTGGAGTATATCTGTGTACTAATTGGATATGGTCCTCCACTTTACCCATCACCAATTAGCTAATTTATTCTTACACAGGAGTGTAAGGACTGTCACATCTTCCTTCAGAAGTAGGTGAGTTAGATCACCACTCTGAGATGGCAAGGTCATAATCAAATAAAAATTATGAGATGTTATGAAAATAATTTTATATGAAGATTTATGAGAGAACATTCAAAGAACGTGAACAGAATAATTTTGTGGAATATCAGACAACAGTTTTGGTGTCTTGACATCCTACCAAATGAAATTTCTTCATTGAAGATTTTTACTTACTCTTTCCTCTCTGCTTTGCTGGAAGGAAATCACCCTAGGCAACAGGAAAAGCTATAAGCTCTTGGCAGCAGAAAGAGGAATGAAGTACCAAGGACTGAAACCCTTATGAGTGGTAAGGAAATCTGCCAGACCATGATGAAGAGGGGAAGGAAGAGGGAATGCCCAGACAGTGCCAGTGCACTTCATCTGCCACTGACAATTTTGAGTTGATATAATGAATAGAATTGAATTATTCTACATCTTTTTAGCCCAACTGAGAACATAGTTCTTTCCTCTTCTTTCTTTCAAATAAGAATTTACTATAAGTGAAAGCATGGTACTATTGCTTCTTTCATACAGGAAATGGAATACCTTTGGATTTTTAAAGAGATATAACAGTCAGTCCCAAATGCCATATATTATTGTTAAAACACACCATTATTTTAATTGCAGTTTTATTGCTATTCATTAGGATTTTCTTTTTGTGTGTGTGTGGAGTATTTGAGAGATTGTTCTTACTGATCATGAATTTCTTTAAAATATCTCCCTGGATTTTTAAAAAAAGCTTTCTGAAACATTTATCAAAATATGTTAACACTTCAACAGTACCTGGGCTTGTTCACTTGGGAATTTACAGGAAGTGAGTGCATTTACATTGTCATTAACATAGCATCCTGTCCTACCCAAATGCCTTCTTTACTCCTTTTCTCTTAAACATGTGATATGTATATATATCAGTAAATACCCCACTTTATGGTCAAACTATTAGTGCAAATAACTAGAAAATTCATCTTCTAAAGAAAGATTAATAAGATTAGAAAGATACAATAACATAAAAGTACAAAGACATTTTTCAAGAGATTGATAATGAAATTTTATATATATCCTATGCCAAACTAGACTCCATAGAGTGTCTTGGTAAGGTTGGCTTTTTTAAATATTTTGTTTTAGTTGTAGATGGATGCAGTACCTTTATTTATTTATCTTTATGTGATGCTGAGGGTCAAATCCAGTACCTCACACATGCTAGGTGAGCACTCTACCACTGAGCCACAATCCCAGCTCAAGTTGTGTTTTTCAAATAGAAGCGGTTTCACTGGATGTAGTGTCTGGCAACTTTAATTAGTTGCTTATTTCAAATTACATATCTTAAACCAAATAATTATTTTAAAATTGGTCATCTTTGTGAGGCTTGATACTTTAGAAATTAGAAAACAAATATTTAATCCCATATAGAATAAAACAAAAAATAAGAAATGTTATATGATTAAATATCATATTTCATGTATTGATTTGAATTCCACTAAGTGATTATTCTTTCAAGTTCAATGGACAAACTTCCTTTAGGGCTTACTGTAAAGGTAATTTATCAACTGTAAGTAATTTTGAAAGCAATAAAAAATAATAGTTTATTGGTGAGTAATGTATTCACTTTCTCTGAGTGATGGTATGAAATTAACTTTCCTTCTAGGGAAATGAACTGGGACCAATCTTTGCAAATAGTTGAAGTGAGGATTTTATTTCCCTCTTAACATAATATATATTCTTGTTTCCGTATACAAACTTGGTTTCTGGTAATTCAGGTTTGGAGAAGGGATATGCCATCTTCAGAGATCAACTGGGAACCTGGTTCCCATAATCCTGCCAGATCATCTGTCACACTTTCAGCAGTGAAGGTTCACAAAATGGCTAGGCAAAGAAGTACTTTTTCAAATTCATATTACATACCTTCTTTATTTCTGAGTCTTTGTACAATATTTTTATAAAGTTTTAAAAGCACAGAGAAATAGATTTGTGTTCAAATTAGTGTAGAAATAAAAGCTTTTTTATCTAGATATTTCTCTCACTCATCATGCAGTCTTAGTCAAATATTAATTTCTCAAAGGCAGTTTCAGTATCTATAAAATTGGTAATATCTATTGGTAAGGGCTGGTTGTATAGATGTATAGGTGAATATATATATGTATGTGCGTGCGCACAAAAACAGCCACTTGAATGTCTCACACATGATAAGTGGGTGTTCAATGAAAAGGCAGCTGGATATTTGGTAACTTAGCATATTATAGAATGTATTGTGATTTTATTTTGAATACAAATGGGGTGGGAAGTTTCATAGGGATGTAATATGAATTTGAAAAAGCACTTCTTTGTTTAGCCATTCTGTGAACTTTCACTGCTAAAAGTCTGCCAGATGACCTGATAGGATTATAAGAAGCTTGTTCAAAGTTGATCTCTGAAGATGGCATCTATTTTTACTTTTCCTTTGTATCCAACTCCAATGGACGCTGGTAAAGCAGTTTCCCTTAGTTTTAAAGACAGTTACAATGTTACAACTCTAATTTAGGAACTTCATTTTGAATACTTCATAACATTATGTCGATGAAATATTGTTATTTGTCATTGCCACAAAGCTCATATTAATTATCTAAAAACATATTAGGAGCAAAACACGAAGGGATGTTCAAAATCAAGAATTTCTTGTGTCCAACTTCACTTTATGTTTTTGATCCTGGTATGTTAGAATGCTTCATTAAAGAAGAGCATTTCAGTGGAGGAGGTGACATGCTAGATGTTATATTTGGGGTTCTTACAACAACTAATATCTACTTTTATGGATAAAGATTTTTAAAGTATATTCAGAAATTTCTCACTTAATTATGGCAATCAAACTTTTTACAGTAATTCACTCACAGAAATAGCTATCTGAATTTTAAACAAGCAAATAATGTACCTGAGCATGGAGAAAAATATCTGCCAGAACATCCATTAACTTACTTCATTTTATTGGTTATACATTAATAAAACGAGTATCTTGTAAAGTAAAGCATGAAATAAGGGTAATAGTTTAATAGTTCCAATTGATTGTTTTCTTCAGAAATTCACAAATCTTCCTCCAAAAGGATAACAGGCTATGTGTTGCAAGAAATGACCAAGAAAATATCAGAAAAATATAAAATAAATAATAACAAATACCTTACCATAGGGAAAATATAACTGACAAAATTGACATCTTGCTAATATCATTGACAACAATAACATTAATTTAGCAGGCTTATATCTGAATTCTGCTAGGCTTATATCTCATTTATGCCCAGCAGAAATTTAATGGATTTTCAAATTCTCACTTTAGTTTCTCACAAGCATCCTTTCAGGTAGGGACACTGAGGTTCAGATGTCACTTAAACTTTCCAAAGACTCACAGTGAGTACTAAGTTTGAATAGAATACACTTTTTTTTTAATAGGAAAGAAAATTATGTGTGTTTGTGTGTCCCAGTAATACATTTGCACTTATCCCACACCTGGTTGTTAGACTGCCAAGTACTCATAAAAAGCTTTTTAACCCATCACTGAGCTAACAAAAGGGGGGGGGGGTACATTTGCAATTTCAAATATAGCAAAGGATGCAATCACAATATTAGAGAAGAAAAGATTAAAGATTGTTTAAGTGTTCACCTTGCATACTGACTCTTAGGAGCTACCTTTATGTTAAACTAAAATTGAGCTTTCTTTATGTAAAGAATATCTATACATTTAAAATGTTTTTTTGAACATGTTTTATAGGCTGTGTACCTTTGATTTCCTGGACTAGGGGTGTCATCGTACTATTCTGAGTTAACTTTATCACCATTACAAATGTTTTGTTTGCCTTAATGTTATATCCTCAAAACAAGAAAAAGGACTTTCTCAAAATAGGTGTTTTAGTCACCTTTTTCAATGCTGTGACTAAAGGACCAGACCAGCACAATTATAGAGGAGGAATAATTTATCTGAGGGCTCACAGTTTCAGAGGTCTTAGTTCACAGAAGTCCAGCTCCGTTCCTCAGGGTTTGAGGTGAGGCTAAGCATCATGGCTGGAGGATGGCAGAGGGAATCAGCTCACATCATGATGACCAGGAAGCCAAGATAGAATGAGACTCCATTCTCCAAATACAAATATAGACCCCAAAGCCACGCCTCAACTCCAACTTCCTCCAGCCACACCCTACCATTTCTGTTACCATTCATTAATCCCTGTCAGAGAACCTTCTTGCATTACCTCACATGTGAGTTTTGGGGGACACCTCACATCCAAACCAAAATAGGCAAGAGTTGAAGAAAGAGAAATTAAGAGGAGATGTTATTAAAAGAGATATTTGAAATGTCTAGGGTCAAGTCCATTCTGAAATGGAGAAGAAACAAGGACTGGAAGGAATTACATATACGTGATCCAGGATGTTAGGAGACAAAGAAGCAGAGCAAGTAAAGTGACTTTGTGAAAGATGAGGAAAGAAAAAGACAATGTTCATCTGAAGTATTATATCCTGGAATTAAAGAATTTGGGACGCACACACACACACACACACACACACACACACATATTCATACAGTTATGTTGGAATATTGACCCTATGTTTTATTGTAGCAGTTGCAGGGTTTCGTAGGTCTTTGATCCACTTTGAGTTGATTTTTGTGAGGCAAAAGACGGGGATATGGCTTTATTCTTCAATATATGGATATCCAGTTTTTCTAGCACTATTTGTTAAAAAGACTGTCTTTTTTTCAATATAAATTTTTGGCATCTTTGTCAAGTATTGAATGACTGCAAGTATGTAGATTTCTATCTTCTCTTCTACTCATTTGGTCTTCATGTCTGTTATTATACTGATACCATACTGTTTTTGGTGTCATAGGTCAATAGTGTGATTTGAGCTCAGGTATTGCGATGCCTTAAGTATTAGTCTTCTTGAGCAGTATTGCTTTCGCTATTCTGTCTTTTACTCTTTCATATGAATTTTAGGACTACTTTTTCTAGTTTCAGTTCCATGAAGAATATTGTTGCTTCTTTAAATAGGGATTGCATTGAATCTGAATATCACTTTTGATAATTTGATCATTTTGACAATAGTAATTTTGCCTGTCCGAGAACATGGGAGTGCTTTCCACTTTCTAAGGTCTTCAATTTCTTTCTCAGGGTTTTATATTTTTCATTATAGATGAAAAATATACCTCCTTGGTTAGTTTTATTCCCAAGTATTTTTTTTTTGTTTGAGGCTATTGTAAATGAGATTGTTTTCCTATATGGAATAAGAGTGGTAAGAGTGGACATCTTTTCTTTGTTCCTGATTCTGAAGAAGTGGTTTCAGTTTTTTTCTATTCAATATGATGTTGGTTTGGGGTTTGTCATATGTGCTTTTTATGATTCTGAAGTAAGTTCTTTCTATCTTTGTTTTTTTTTTTCTTTTAGTGTATGTAACATAAATGGGTATTGAAGGCTTTGGCTGTGTGCATTGATATGGTCATGTTATTTTTGTCCTTAATTCTAGTTATATGGTAAGTTACTTTTATTGATTTGCATATGAAATAAAAACAAATTGATCATGCTGTACAATCTTCTTGATGTGTTTTTAAATATGGATTGCTAATCTTTTACTAAGGATTTTTTAGTGTTTGTTCATCAGAAATAATGGTCTGTAGTTTCTTTTCCTCAGTGCTGGCACCTACTTCTTAAATAAGACTCAAAAATCTCAAGAAATAATAACCAAAAATCAATCAGAATTGGCTTCAAATTATAAAGTCACTACATAGGAAACAAAATAATTGAGAGCATGAAAGAGAGCCTATAGAACTGGAGAATATTTTTTGCCAAATATTTTCCAACAAGTATTTTCTATATCCTTAATATCCAGAATATAGAAAGATCTCAAAACACTTAACAACAAAAAAGCAAAAAAAAAAAAAAAAGAACCAATGAACAAACAATAAGACCTCACCCCCCCAGTAATCAATCAATAAATAGGCAAATGAATTTAACAGTTCTCAAAAGAAGAAATATAAATGGCTAACACATTTATGAAAAAAAATATGTTCAACATTCTTAGCAATCAGTTAAGTATAAATTAAAACTATGCAAAGATTTCATCTGACTCCAGTTAGAATGGCAGCCATGAAGGACCCAAATAACAATGAAGGCTGGTTAGGATGTAGGGAAAAGGTACACTCATATATTGTTAGTACAAATAGTTTGGAAAGCAGTATGGAGATTAGTCAAAGGCTAATACATGTATATCAATGTTTATAGCAGCACAATTCACAAAATCTGAGTTATAGAACCAGGCCTGGTACCCATCATTGATGAATAGATAAAGAAAATGTGGTATATAAAACAAAGTGGAGTCTTACTGAACCATAGAAAAGAATGAAATCATGCATTTTTTGCTAAATCGATGGAGCTGGGGAAATCATGCTAAGTGAAATAAGTCAGACTCAGAAAGTCACAGGTTGAATGTTTTCTGTCATAGGCAAAAGCTAGAGAGAAATAAGGAATTTTTTTTAAAGAAAAGGGGGATATCATGAGAATAGAAGGGAGAACAGTAGAGTGGAGGAAGGGGACTAAGGAGGAGAGAGGAAAGCGAAAAGAAAAGAACTGTGAAATTAAATCGACCAAATTATGCTATGGGCATGTATGAATATATCACAGTGAATTCTATGTTTCTGTATAACTATAATTTAAGAAAAAAATGAATAAATAGAAGGAAGACTAATAAAGGAAGGGGATGGGGAATGGAGGAGGGAAGGAAAGGGGAAGTGCTGGGGATTGAAATGGAACAAATTATGTTATATGCATTTATGAATATGTCAAAATGAACCTCACTAGTATGTAAAATTGTAATGCATTCATTAAAACAGTTTTTAGAAAATTGAAAATGGGACTGGTGATGTAGCTCAGTAGTAGCATGCATGAGGTACTAGGTTTGATCCTAACATCAAAGAACAGCAACAAAATTAAAAATAGATATATCATCTGATTTAGTAATCCCACCCCTAGGTATATATCCAAAGGTTTTCAGAAATTCAAAGAGATATCTGTGTTCCCATGTTCATTAAAGCATTATTTATAATAGCTAAGTATGGAGGGAAAAAAACCCAATATATAGAGAGGTGAATTGATAAATAAAATGTGGTATATACATAGAACAGGATATAGTCCACCTAAAAAAGAAGGAAATTTTATTTATGTCAACATGGATGAACCTGGAAGACATTATACTAAGTGAAATAAATATTCATAGAAAGACAAATAATACATAATTTCACTTGTATGACAGATTTAAAGTGGTCAAAATACAGAAATAGGGAATAGAATGGTGGTTGCTAGGAGGTGATAGGAGGGAGAAATTATAGTTATTTACAGTGGGCATAAAGTTAGTTATACAAAATGAACAAATTCTAGATTTTGCTGAACAACATAGTGCCTATAGTTAACAATGCAGTGTTATATACTTAAAAATGATTTAAGAGGGTAGAACCCATATTAAGTGTTCTTAACAAAAAAAATGTATTAAGGCAAAGGTCACAATAAAATCTTTGGAGGTAATAGATGAGTTTATTTCTTTGTGGTGCTAGAATTTTGGACATGTATGGTATTATGGATAATGAGTTTGGAGATATATGTATATATCTCCAAAGTCATCAGATTATATACATTAAATTTGTTTTTATATATCAACTATAGCACAATAAATCTCTATAAAAAAGGGTCCCAATCATATCTTGTTCATGAGAGCATTTTCATTGGGGCCTTATATGCAGTTTGTTCTTAATACATCTGCTAAAGGAGTCATAAATATTTTTTTCACAACTATGTCCTCAACTTTTATTTAAAAAACAAACAAACCAACCAACCTTCTTTTCACTGTAATTTACTTTTTACGAATGTGGTAGAAGTAAGTTAACCGTGACTTGGAGGCTTTGTTTAGCTTTCTGTCATTGCTAAATCCTGAAGAAATAATCATGCTTCTTGTTTCATACTCAGAAAAGGAACAGTACTTTTTTTTGGCCACAGTTTAGGTTCACCAAACCTGAATGACAATTTTAAGCTTTCTTTGCACAAAAGTGTTAAAAGGCATTTTAGTATATATCAAGTTGATTAAAAAGGCTGAAATTTAAATCCTCTTCTAAAAGGGTGATCTTTTGGAGGTTTTGATTAAGAGGTGAACTGGAAGATAAGAAAAAAGAAACAGAGCTGAAACTCCATCTGATTTGTCTTGGGCTGATGACCAAGCCATTAAGCTGCATCTGGTTGGCTTCCAAAATGTGTATGTCAGGAGTTGGCATCCAGCTTGGCATTGGTGCCATTGAGGCTTGTGGGGAGGGAGGCCCTGGCAGACATTCCAAGTGCAGTGGTAAAGGAGTGTTGAGTCTCTCCAGGGCAGCTCTCAGAAGGCTTGACATTTGTATTCTGTTCATTTATATATTTCCTGGAATTTATAAGTACTTCTTCTCTCCTTCCCTTTTCCACTATTCCCTCTTTTCCTTCCTTCAGGAAGTACATATTGAGTAGCTACTCAAGCATTATTGTGGACACCATAGGCACAGCAGAGAACAAAACATGGAGATTTGATGCTAGCTTTGAGAGAAAGATAATGAATAAATAAATATCCTCTCTCCCCATCATTGTGTTATCATAATTGTTGTAAAGAAAAATGGGGAAGGACCAAGGGAATTAAGGAAGGAATTACTTCATAAGGGTGCTCAAGAATTAGTCAAGAAGCAATATTTGAGGAGCGTCATAAAAGAAGTGAGGAAGAGATTGAAATAGCTAAGGAAATGGAGATTCATTCCACTCACAGCAAGTGCAGGAGCTTTCAGGGCATGTGTGGTGTGTTTACAGAGCAGCAAGAAAACCAGGGTTGTGGCAATGAAGACACCATGAGGAAACGTAGTAGAAGACAGGATCCTTTCCTTAATGTTGTAAAGATTATTAATTGTCCCTAAAGTTTATAAAAATTAGCATTGGACAAATTTTGTAAAGGGATGAGTATGCCTTATGTTAACTGGGTCCCTTTTTGGATATGGGTGACACATGATCAGAATAAATGCTTGAGAAGCTCATAATATCATACAAGATAATCTTTTTGTCATTCTTTTGTAATTTTCATGTAAATGTTTTATATTCTATTTCCATCTACAAACAGATTGATTTCTCGAAAGCCTTTGTTACTTACTACTTGGGGAAGAAAGGGCTAATATGTCAAAGGTTAAAATTGAAAGCATCTTCAACTGTTCAAAATTCTAGGAACTAAAGAGTAGTAAAAGTACAGTGATATTTTCCATATTTTCATTATTTTTTTTAAATCTACTTTTATGTTGTGCTGAGGATCGAACCCACTGCTTCACTTGTGCTAAGCAAGGGCTCAACCATTGAACTATAACTCCAGCCCTTGATTAATTTTTGTGTCTATTATTTGACATGTCCATACAAGTCTACTGCCTGGCAAAGTATAAACCAGGGAAACTCCTGGCATCTACTCAGGATTGATCCGTTGCTAATTGTTGTAACTTTGGTATCCTACTAATTCTCTCTTTCTTCTAAATTTCAGGAAATTTTGTGTATTAAAAATAATATGCTAAAATACATAACATGAAATTTAACATTTTAACCACTTTTAAGTATTCAATTTGGAGGAATTAAGTCCATTCACATAGTTCTATAGTTATAACCACTATTCCCGTTCCTCCTGCCCCTGAGCATATGGTAACTACTATTCTACTATTTTACTTTCTTTCTCTATGAATTTTATTGTACTACGTACTTCAGATCAGTGCAATCAGACAGCATTGTCATTTTGTGTCTGATTTATTTGTTTAGCATAGTGTTTTCAAGGTTCATACATATTTTTGGCATATCTTAGAGGTTATTCCCTTTTGGATCATACAGTATTCTGTGGTGTGTTTATGCTGAACTTTGTGTGTGTGTGTGTGTGTGTGTGTGTGTGTGTGTGTGTTTGGATTGTTTCCACTTCAGTCTACTGTAATAATGTTGGTGTGCACATTGGTATGCTAATTCCCATGTAAGTCCCTTCTTTAAATTCTTTTATTTTCTTTTTTTAAATTTATATATGACAGTGGAATGCATTGCAATTCTTATTACACATGTAGAACACAATTTTCATATCTCTGGTTGTATACAAAGTATATTCCCACCAATTCGTGTTTTCATACCTATACTTTGGATAATAAGATTATCACAAATTCTTTTTAGTATGTATGCAGAAGTAGAATTTCTGGATCACACAATAATTCTAGATTTAATGTTTTGAGAACCCTTCCATTCTCAGCTGTCAAACTTCATACTGTTATCCAAAGCAGCTACACTGTTTTACATCTCCAGCAGTGATGCAAAGGATTCCAATTTCTCACTCTCAGCAGCATTTATTTTTTTCTTTTGATGATAGGCATCCTACTTGGTGTGAAGTGGTAGTCTTTGTGGTTTTGATTTGGATTTCTCAAACAACCAGTGATTGTAAGCATTTCCCCATATACTTATTGGCCATTTGTTTATATTCTTTGGAGGAATGTCTATTCAGATTCATTATTTACTTTCAAATCAGATTGTTTGGTTATTGTTCAGTTGTTGAAGTTCTCTTACATTGTTGATATTAATCTATGACCAGATGACATGATTTGCAAATATATTTTCTTACTCTATGGGTTGCCTTTTTACTCTCTGGTAGTGAGATGCACTAAAGTTTTCATAATGACAATGTCCAGTTCATCTATTTTTGTTTCTTTTGCTTGTGCTTTTGGTACCATATCAAAGAAATCATCCCCAAATCCAACATCATGAATTTGTTTTTCTATGTATTCTTCTTAGCATTTTTCAGTTTTAGCTCTTTTTTTTTATTTCTGTACACATTACATATAAGTGTATAGGAATCTGAGAGTCTCCAACTTTCCCTCACCCATTGCTCTCAGAGATCTGGCTTTCATTCTAGATGTGCCTTACTCTGAACATATACCTTCCCTTCTCTTTCAGCAACTCCCCATCTCCTTTTGTCTTTCTCTCCTTTTCTTTTTTTTTTTCTTTTTTGATAAGGTAGTTTCAAATTCTTAAATAGTTGGAAGATTATACGGGTAACTTAGGAGGATTCCTGGTAGGGAAATTATAGTGTATCTATTAATATTCTTATACTTCCTCATGGGCTATTCATCATTTTGACCAGTGCTATCACTGGAACACTTGGATTTTTTCTCTTCCTAAGTAATCTAGAAACTCTCAATTCATTGCTAACTCATTAAAAACTTCAGGTACTATATTTTCTAATATATGTATAAGATGTTCCAATTAAGTCAAACAAAGATCTGTCTTGCTGTGGTTATGTTCTCCATATACCTTGGCTGAGTGCTTTGCAAGAGTAGGTGTTCAATAGTACTTGAATGAGTAAACAAATGACTAAATGAAAGAAAATAAACCTATTCTGCTCCCTTAAGTGTCAGTAAATCAATCGTTTCTACAAGTTAGAATTTTAGATTTGTTTTAATAAAACAAATTTAAAAATTCTCTTCTTTCCTTTAATTCTCAGTGAAGATACTAATTTTTCACTCATTTTTTTTATAATTTTATTTTATATTTATTGGTTGTTCACAACATTACAAAGCTCTTGACATATCATATTTCATACATTAGATTGAAGTGGGTTATGAACTCCCAATTTTACCCCAAATGCAGATTGCAGAATCACGTCGGTTACACATCCACAATTATTTCACTCATTTTTTGTTAGAAGTATTTTCAGAAGAGTTCGCTACTGAGAACTAGAGTTTGGTGGTTAGAGTTTATAACCACAAACATTTCTTATTCTGCTAGGTAGTCATTCTACGAGGTCAGGTATATTTCATAAATGGAAAGTGATACTATGGAAATTTAAGGTCACTGAATAGTTTTATTTATGAGAATATGATAAATAAACATCTTTTTAAAAATAAACTGTTCAATGGACAAATTAAAACAATGGTTAAAATAAGCGAAATCTTTAAGAGTTGAACACATTTGCCACTAAATAGTCATAGATGATTTTTGCCTAAATATTCACTTTATCTCGGAATTCAAATCTCCCAATGAGATATTTTCTGGAATACAAATTTGAGAAAAGGTAGGAATTATTTTCTTTTCATTTACTTCTTGCTCTGTGGCCACTACATGGAATTTTTCTCAGAATTCTCTTTATATCTGTGAGATTCTAAAAACCCTTCACCAAAATGGCAAAAAGTAAGAAATATTATCATGTTTATCTTTTTTAAAAAATCACACCCTTCATCTTCTGAATGTTTTTAAGTTACAACAAAGAGACAATGTGTTTTAAACACCTTTATATGGGTTTTAGCATGTTCCCAGATTAAAGTCAGCATTACTAGGTGCCTTGCCATATTATAACCTCTAGTCCCAAGAGGGAGAAGAGAAGTATGAAACATAGGAAGTCCCTCTGCCTGTGAATGTTAGTTTGCAAAGGTATGTTTGTAAATTTATGTTTTTTTTAAATTCCATAGTACTTTACTACCCATAGATGAATTCTCATTAAATAAGTTGTTGCTTAGAATCATAAGACAAAATTACCCTCTTCTGCTGATATGCATCCTGAAAGCATGTCTACTCCTACAGTCTTGAGTAGATGTCACTCTGTCTCAACAATGTCCACAAATGTTCCAAGAATCCTTGTGCATGCATGCTACTTAATTCATTTCTTTTGATATTGAATGAAGAAGCCTTGAGTCTACCGAGCCATTTCTGACCAGTCAGGAATATTTCATCAGCATCTGTCACTGTGCTTCAGTTTTACCTTCTTATCGGAATCCCTTACCTTCTGTTGCTTTAGCATTAAGTTTTGGAGCAATCACTTCTGCTAATGAGGAAAAATCCTCTGACCAGTGCTAGAACATATTTTACTTTAAAAAATATTAATAATGTTTGTGTCCTGCTGGTATTACCTAGGCTGGACATTTTACCTTAATGTGTAATCCTGCTGTGCCCTAAAGAATCATTTCTAATGTCAAAAGATTGATGTTTATGGACCTGCACATTCATTAGTTTCATATACTTTTGATTTTTGGTTTCCATCATATCACAGTGTCTTTCTCTATTATATCTTTCTTTTAGCATGCTTGCATTTATTCAGCCTGACAGATTTAATCATTTTCAGCACCTTAAGAACAATGCACATCATGCATGGACTAGTGAACCTCATGTTGACAGGGACTAAAATGGCCGAGTGACACATCTATCGCCATCTTCTGGTAGAAAGCAGTGCAGTACTGGGTTTGCAATGAACAAAGGTGGTTTTAATCTTTAAAATATACGTTAACTGGAAGTTCTGTTTAGTGACACACTATGTTATAGAGTACAAGTTACTTACCCTCTGATTGTGTGGCTGACTGGGAACTGTGACTTGCTACCACTGCCCAACATCATGAGAGATTATAAAAAGACATATCACTAGTTTATAGAAAACATCAAAATTCAAAGTGAATTTTCTACTGAATGCATATCACATTTGTGTCATCATGAAGCCAAAAACTCACAATCAAATTGTCATAATGCAGGAAACATTTAAAATATATTCTACACTTAAAAAATACCAGGAAATGTGCAAAGATCAAAATGCAGCATTCATTTCCCCTTTTAAAATGACTTTATAGGAGAATCATGCTCACTCTGTTTTGCAGTGTAAAAATCCAACCTTTAAAGAGGTCGGTTAACTTCTTTAAAAATATAAACTAGTAAGCAGTAGAGATCTGACTTGAATCCATGAGTCTCTCACCTAGGAGGCACCAATTGAACATGCATGTTCTACTTTTTCCTGTTTCACTGCAGACATAGATTTTAAATGAAAGCCATAAATACGTTAGAACAAAATAAAGCATAAATAGCAAATGTGTTCTACTTACAATTTTAAGGCTTTATTTTATTGACTAACTTATGGTTTATCATTTAAAAGCTGCAACATAAAAGGGTTAAAGGATAATAATATTGTTGGTACTTTACAGAAACTGTGTCTATTCTACATGTAGCCTTGTACAATGTATTTACTTATGAAGAATTTGCACAATGCCACAGAACTAATTATATGGACTAATTATATATATATATATATATATATATATAACAAACAAAATTCAAAACCTAAGTTTACCTGGTGCCAAAGTTATTATGCTCTTTCTCCTAAATCATGTTGATGTTTTGGGAGAAGTGGGAGCATACACATCATAGTAAAAGTGCACTCGCTATAGGATGCTTTACAATAAAAGTGTAGAACCTCTTCTGCAGCCATACTTTAGTGACCTCAGAGGTCACTTAAGTCTATGATTTTGTGCTCTCAATAAAGGTTAACTCTAAAGAATAGAGAGATAAAATATAATAAAAACAGACATATTTTTTACAAATTCCTTATACATGGTATGTAGATAAGATTTCACATTTTTTTCTGTTAAAACTTCAGACATGCCTGCAATTATTAATAATGTTCTTAATTTACTTTAATATAATGTACTTCTTGAGTTTATAAACTTTATTTTCATATGAATTTCAGGAATACTATGTTTTGTGAACCTATGCATACAGAGATAACTTCTGGAACATAATGTAGAGTAAATAATCATTATGGGATGTTATAAAATGCTAGGATCATGATATTTTTAAAACATTTATCACCAAAGAATCTAGGAATACATTTTTAACTATCAACCTGCTACTCTGAGTATTAAATGATCATATATACGCCTTAAATTTCTACATACCAATTGTTCAAAAACTAAAAAGCCACAAAACTTTTTTGCATGATTTTTAAGACACTGTTTTTGAAGCTATTAGGTAGGTTTTTGCAAATTAACCATTTTTAATAAATAATATTCATTTTAAGAATGGGTCAATATAATTAACTTAATACTAAATGTGAAGTCAAGATTTCAACAATTAGGAAAGTATTTAAAATTATTATTTATATATTGATTATTGTACTTAATGTACACTTAACATTAGAGGTTCTAAGATAAATAGGCAGCTTAATTCATTTGTCTTCATATGATGGTGTATTTTATTTTTGAAACCCAAAAAGAGATTAAGAAGGGGATTGATGCTGGTGTAGAAGCCCATACATGTAATCCCAGTGGCTCAGGAAGCTGAGGCAGGAGGATTGTAAATTCAAAGGCAGACTCAGCAACTTAGTGAGGCCCTAGGCAATTTAGAGAAACCCTCTCTCAAAAGAAAAGAGAAAAAAAGGGCTGGGGATGTGGTTCAGTAGTTAAGTGTCCCTGCACTCAATCCCTGCTACTAGAAAAAAAGAGGAAAGGAGTCATAACACATAAAGATGGCAGTTCTTTTTAAATTAATCTGTTTTTAAACTTACTGCAGTCTCAATGAAAATGGAACGAGAATTCTTCCCCCTTTGGAATTAGATAATCTGACTCTAAAAATATGCACTAAAATAAGAGCTACATATGATAGGACTAGTCCCATTAAATATCAAATCACTTTATGAAACTAGAATAATTAAAATAGTGGGCTACTGGTACAGTAGATAGCTCAATGAGATAAACATCATGTTTAGAAATAGACATAATTATGTGTGAGAATTATAAAGGTGGCATCTCAAATAAGAAGATTCAAATATTAATTAAAAGGAATAATTAAGACAACTTAGTAACCATATGGAAAAAAACAAATGCAGATCACTAACCCACAAGTTAATCTCAGATTCATTTCAGATTAATTTAAAATAAAATATAAACCACAAAATTACTGAAAGAAAATATGTGGGAATTTTTTAAATTTCTCAAAGTAGAAGTTTTATTTGTTTCTCAAAACAAATAGTGAACTAAAGCACTAGAATAATTGGAGAGGTTTGGTAAATTCAATTTAATTTTAAAAAAAATGTATTTAGGCCAAAAGAAAGTCATTATCCAAAATAAATAAAGAACTGCAAATTGATAAATATATTTGCATTATGCCAAAGGAAAGAACTAATTTTATTATTTTGTTAAGACTTTCTAAATTAATAAGATTAAAGACTAAGAGTCCAGTATAAAAATGGAGAGTGTTAGATGCTGACAATCCATAGGAAAAGAAGTACAAATAACTTCTAAGCATATGAAAAGATTCCTAACTTCACAACATAAAAGAAGACACCAACTAACCTGACAAGAAGTTATCATTTCCCACTGCTTAGAATTACAAAGGTAGAAAAAAGTATAAAATACTTCCATGAAGATAGGCTAAAATAATCCCTAAGACTTTGTCTGTGGAGGGTATGAGTAGATAGGGAATTTGGCAATATTCTCTTTCCAGAGTAAATGCAGTTGCAATCATGACTCAGCAATTCCAGCCTGTCATTTGTTTCACAGTGTCATTGCTAAATAATTGTGATACATCCATAGAACTTCAATTTATGAAGATGCTATAAAAAGTAATGGCCCTATACATACTAATACAGAAAGATTTCCAGATTACAATTTTAAATGACAAGATTGAGGTATTAAACAGTGTTAATTAGGTTATTGTTTAGGTGAAAATAAAATTAATAACTCTGTTTGTTCCCATAAAAACATTCAGGGAAAGAATCTTGGTGTCTGGGAAGCTTGGAAGAACTAGAAAATTATTTTTTATTATACATTCCATGGATATAATTATTTATTCTTCAAAAATAAATATAAAGAATGCACATTGGACTGAGCGATTCAACTTAAAAGTGTTCTGGTCTTGACACAAATTCAAAGATACCAAACTAGCAAAAAGAAAAAAAGAAAGCAAAAGAAACTTTTATGAAAAAAAAATTAATGTCCTTGGCACAACAAGCAGCCCTTACCAAAGAAGGAAATAATAAATACCCCAATGTTTATAAAGGACCAATAAATACATTTAGCAATAAAAGAGTAGAAATGTCTCAGAGAATACACATTTAAAAAATAATCACCTATCAAATTGGAAAGCATTTTTCAAAAGACCTATTGTTTGGTTCTGAAAATTAGATGCTTATATGTTACTGGATGGATTATAGAGTTTTATAGCCTTTTAGGAAAGCAGTTTGGCTATGTATATGTATATATGAAGACCAAGTTAATATTTCATAATATTTAATATTTAATAATTAAATAATTAGTAGCTGGGATTTCAAGTATTACCACGGCAAACAATATTGAATATTTAATATTTCATAATTTTTCTCTGAATAAGGTTAATTTTATTTTATTTTTATACTCTTTAATATTTTCCAAATTTTCTATCAGTTAAAGTATTCATATTCAATATATTAATATCTACAATTTACTTGTACACATGACTTCCTGTAAAAGATTATGCCTTAATGGTAATAAAATACTTTCTATGTGGCTTATTTGCAAACAAATTTTAAATAAACTATTATTTAATGACAAGAATTGATTTATCAACAAATCTAGTATTTTATCTATGCCCAGGTTTCTAATGCATTTGTGTAATTTATACATTTGTATGTCACAATTGTGCAAATATCGTTGTTAGTGGTTTGAACATTAGCTGATTTGTTGGTAATATATGTTTCAAATAGAATATTTACAATTTTAAGGTGCTTAAGCACTGGTAAAATTGAAAAACATGCCTAATAGATTTTTAACTTCTGCTACGACTAGTGTAATTCAAAATTAGAGAACTTTAAACCTTGATTGGGTGGAATCTACTATTTGTGGACTCCTGTCATTCATCTGATTAAGCTTTGAACCTTACTGTTTATGTTTGGGACAAAGTTACTTTAATTAAGCAAGCAGATAGTGTTTTTTTATTGTTATTTTTATGTTGGTGTCATTAAGAAGAAGAAAAGAGCCATAATAGCAGAACTTTATATTTCTTGCATACTTGAACACATATATAAATGCAGAAATTGCTTTGTTTGGTAATGCATTTTAACATTTTAAATGAGAAAAAAAAAAGAAAAATTGAGATTTCATAACTAAAAGACTGTGTTTCTGATGTAAAATCCATCACAGTTATTAGCTACTTTAAGTATTTGAAGGGGCTTACAAAATATTGAAAAATCCAAAGTAAATTAATAATTAGAATTTGTTTATAAATCAGTGTAACATAAAGGTTATTTTAAAGGCAAGAATTCTCAAGTGTTAAGATTTTGAGGAGTATTTCACTATCTCCATTCATCTAACCTTTAACAATTTCATGCTATACCTGAACGATAAAAAATGCCCAAACTTCCTGCCTAAAGAGCCTAGAAATTAATCGAAGGAGACAGGCTGATGAAAGACATGAGGCATTTTAGGAGCTAGGATAAAAACCTGCCTTAGGGGACAGTTGAGAGCTCAAAGCAGACAGGAGATATAGGAGAATGAGATGCTAACAAAGAGTTGAATTTATATTTGAAGCTAAGGATATAGGAAGCAAGATCAGATTGCTTCATGTAAGAGGGATTGAGCTGACTATTAAAAGCCAAGTGATCAGTGATAAGGACAGTAGAAACAGTTTGGCCAGGGAACAGCATGGGACTGCAGGAACATCTGGCTGCCTCCTGGAGAAACTGAATGTGGAGGCGTGAGGATGAGGTGTAGACATCAGACAGAGGAGACAGCATCAACTAGAAAAAGAGTCAGACTAACAATCTGGCCGGGTTGCTCTGGAGATGGTGAGCCAGCTACACATGATTTTCTGGAGATTGAGCTCAGGGATTGAGCCCTTTTTGTTTTTTTTTTTATTTTGCAACATGGTCTTGATAAATTGCCCAGGCTGCCCTCAACTTTCCAAGTAGCTGGGATTTCAAGTATTACCATGCTAAACAATTGATGATTTTTTTTTAAATCTGTAGAAATTTATCAGATTTTCCATTATAGAGGCAGGGTCTTTTGTTCACTGAACAAATATACAATCAATCTAAACTTGGTTATTACCCAACTAAATGTTTTTTTCCCAAAATATTTTTTAGGGTACTTAACCATTGAACCACATCCCCAATCCTTTTTACTTTTTGAGACAGGGTCTCACTAAGTTGCTTAGGGGGTTACTAAATTGTGAGACTGGCCTTGAACTTACAATCCTTTTGCCTCAGCTTCCTGAGTTGCTGGGATAACAGGTACACCAGCACACCTGGTTCACCTAATGGTTTTAAAGCATTTTTTATAGTACTTTTTATTTTTTCAAAAGAAATATGCTTCTTTTCACAGGGGAAAAAACTAAATACCATTAAAAGAGCAGAATACACTCTCAGACCTGGAGACCTTGTTCAGGAGGAGTATTCATATTTCTGAAATAGGCTCTAATTTGTAATTTATTTATTTATTTTTCAGTTTAATTAACATGAAAGACTGAATATATAGTTGGGGGAAAAGTATCTTGATTGGTATATAGGAGCATATTCTATAATGTTACTGTTACTAAAGAGAAAATAAATTTGAAACAGAACATTTTAAATCAATTCTTAAAGTTTTAAATTTTAACTAATAAAAGAAAAATATTTTATCAGTGAATAATATTTTGTGATTGAGAATTTCTTTTCTCAATAATATTTACATATTCCAGAATAGAATTTAAGGTATTTGCTCACTTATTGTTTAGTTTCTTAGTTTCAGTCTTGCTGCACTCTATCCTTATAGTAGGCATATATTAATTAATATGACATTAATTAATTAATTAATGCCACATTAATTTTCATGGTGTTTCATTTTTTAACCTTACTTGTAATTTAGATCACATTTTACATGCTTTTTTCATGACTCATAGCAAAGCAATGTGTATATCAATCATGTAAATAATTGCTGGAAAGAATAATCCTTAAAAGGGTATCATTAAGTCAGTCCATTATGAATTTTGTTCATTATGAATTTTCTATTATGTTATTAAAATAGGCTGTGTACAAAGGATATGTAAAAAATGCTCTGCATCACTAGTCATCAGAGGAATGCAAAATGGAACCACAAAGAAGATATCATCTCAGTCTAATTAGGTTGACAAAAGATAATAATTGTTGGTGAGGATGTAGAGAGAATGCTTATGCACTGATGGTGGGAATGTGAAGGAGTATGGCCATTATACAAAAAGTGTGGGGGTTCCTTAACATGATGAAAATACAACTACCATATAACCCAGAATTCCACTACTGGCACACATCCAAAATAAATGAAATCAGTATGTTGGTGAGACATCTGCACTCCCTGTTCATTGCAGTAATATTCACAATATCCAAGATAGGAAGTCCATCTAGGGGTGTATTGATGTATTGGTGGATGAGTGGATAAGGAAGATGTAATATATATACACAATGGGATAGTAGTCAACCACACAATGAAGAAAACCTTGCCATTTGTAACAGCATTGATGAACCTACAGAACATGTTAAGTGAAATATGCTAGGCACAGAGAAACAGATACCATATGATCTGACTCATATGTAAAACATAAATAATTGATCTCATAGAACTTGACAGTAGAACAGTTCTTTATCAGAGTGGGGGAGGGTTAAAGAGGTAGAGATGGGGAGAGGTGGCTCAAAGGATACAAAATTAGATAGGAAGAATAAATTCAGGAGATTTATTGTATAGCAAGGACACTACAGTTAATGATGTTATATGATATTCCTTCAAAATGCAAAGACAGGGAATGTTAAGTGCTTTCACCACAAAAATGGTAACTATGTAAAGCAATGCATTTTGTAATTACATAGATTTTACTATTTCCCAAGTTATATACATTTCAAAATATAATGCTGTACAAGATGAATACATAATGATATTTGTTAATATAGAAAAAGCAAGGCTGTGTAAATCTGATACTCCATTCAAATTATGATAGAAAACTTACTAATATTTCAAGTTAATAGGATATTTTTTCCATTTGATAAATTTAGGATTTATTTTTTAGAGATACTATTTCAATATTTTGTATATTCCTTAAGAATATTCAATAAAGAAAGACAGTAGGGAATAGAATTTATGATGTAGTCTAGCTTTCTTATATGTTTAACTGCATTTTACAATGGTAAACATTATATCACACTAAACCTGAAATTTAAAGAAAAAAAGAATTTTCAAGCATCATTGCATTATTTTGCAAATGAAAATAGCTGGTATTAGGTATGTTGATGATTGGCTTGGTGGTATTTATTTATAATTGAAGAAAGAGATTTGTTCTCATTATAATCAAGAAAGATAAGATATTTTGTTAAAAATAAAATCTGTCCACTGATAATTAAAGTAAACATTATAAGCACCTGTCTCTTACGGTTTAGCTATGATAAATCTGCAATTTCTTTCTATCCAGCCCCCAAACCTAATAACTTGGATGAGCTTTTTGTACTCTCTTGTCCAAAGCACAGACAGATGGATCAGCCAGGGAATTCTCCACAGCTCTGCTTCTCTGAAACCACAAAGTCAGGAAATGTAATCAGAGTGCTCAGCTGAACCAGAGCAAGAGCTTTCCTAATGGGTAACTGTGACTTGAGAAATCACATCCATTAGGTAAAGTGATTAAATATACATCAGTCTTTGGCAACAGAGCCATGGAGATATTACAGTAGAAGTACATCATCATGTGACCCATCTTTTCTGCTTAAAAAAGAAACATGTTTAACTTTTGATGTGTATCATTCTTAAATTCCTCAGTTCAGTTGCTAGAAGCCATTTTCCATGAAGAGGTGTACACAGTTGATGATGTTCTGTGAACTATACATTAATACTATATTGATAAACCTAAAGGAAAGTGTTTCTGATTTGCTGACTCCCACCCTGATATGTAGTTTTTTGTTTTGTTCTTTTTTATTCAAATTTGTTATACCTGACAGTATATTGCATTTCAATTGATAGTGCATAAATGGAGCACACGTTTTCATTTCTATGGTTGTACACAAAGTAGAGTCACACCATTCATGTCTTTATACATGTACCTAGGGTAATGATCTTCCATCACCTTTCTTACCCCTCTACCTGCTCCCTTCCCCTCCCTGCCCTTTGGAGGATCCAAAGTTCCTCTATTCCTCCCAGATTCCCCGACGACCCCCATTATGAATCAGCATCCACTTAGCAGAGAAAACATTGGTCTTTGGATTTGGGGGATTGGCTTACTTCACTTAGCATGATATTCTCCAACTCCATCCATTTACCTGCAAATGCCATGATTTTGTTCTCTTTTAATGCTGAGTAATATTCCATTGTGTGTATGTACCACAGTTTCTTTATCTATTCACCTATTGAAGAACATCTAGGTTGGTGTCACAATTTATTTATTATGAATTGTGTTGCTTTGATGTGGCTGCATCACTGTAGTATGCTGTTTTTAAGTCATTTGGGTATAAACTGAGGAGTGGGATAGTTGGGTCAAGTGGTGGATCCATTCCAAGTTTCCTAAGGAATCTCCATTCTGCTTTCCAGATTGGATGCACCAATTTGCAGTCCCACCAGCAATGTAATAGTGTGCCTTTCCCCCCACATCCTCACCAACACTTATTGTTGCTTCTATTCTTAATAACTGAATCTCTGACTGGATTGAGATGAAATCTTAAAGAAGTTTTGATTTGCTAGAAATGTTTAACATTTTTTCATGTATTTGTTGATCAATCGTATATCTTCTTCTGAGAAGTGTCTGTTCAGTTCCTTAGCCCATTTATTGATTGGGTTATTTGGTTTTTTGGTGTTAAGTTTTTTGAGCTGTTTTTATATCTGGAGATTAATGCTCTATCTGATGTACATGTGGTAAATATTTTACCCACACACATCAGAGACAGCACCAAACTCTAGGATTTATAATGATCTCAAAAAAAGTAGTTTTCTAATACTTTTGGTGTCAATTTGTTCTTTTTTTATGGCTTGAGATATAATGTTAGATTATTTACTTGTTAACTTTTTCTTCCACTAAGGAATGAACTCCATGCAATGAACTTTCCTCTTAGTACTGCCTTCTTAGTGTCCCAGAGATTTTGATAGGTTTTATCAGAGTTCTCATTTACCTCTAAAAACTTTTTAATCTACTCTGATGTCTTCTGCAATCCATTGTTCATTTAGTAACATATTATTTAGTCTGCAGGTGTTGAAGTAGCTTCTATTTCATTATTTTATCATTGATTTCTAATTTCATTCCATTATGATCTGATAGAATGCAGGTTAATATTTCTACGTTTTTGTATTTTCTAAGAGTTGCTTTGTGACATACTATAATTGGCTTTGGAACTTCAGAAGAGTTTGTTTGATGAATGTAGAGGCTTCAATGTTTGGGGCATATATATTTATAATTGTTATCCCTTGTTGATGTATGGTCCCTTTAAGCAGTATGAAATGTCCTTCTTTATTTATATTGATTAACTTTGATTTGAAGTTTATTTTATTTGTTATAAGGATGGAAACCCCTGCTTGCTTCTGCAGTCCATGGTAGTGGTATGATTTTTCCCAACCTTTCACCTTCAGCCTGTAGATGTCTTTTCCTATGAGATGAATCATTTGAAGGCAGA
Organism: Ictidomys tridecemlineatus; assembly: GCF_052094955.1. Taxonomy (NCBI): domain Eukaryota; kingdom Metazoa; phylum Chordata; class Mammalia; order Rodentia; family Sciuridae; genus Ictidomys; species Ictidomys tridecemlineatus. The sequence continues at coordinate 135,610,379 of NC_135483.1, read as the reverse complement.
ATATTATTGGGTCTTTTTAAAATCTGATCTGCCAGTCTATGTCTTGATTGAAAAGTTTAGGCCATTCACATTCTGGGTTATTATTGAGACATGATTTGTATTCCTGGTCATTTTTGGTATTTAATTGACTTGGTTTCTCCTTTGATTGTTTTTTTCCTTTAGTGTAATAACTCCTTTTGCTGTTTTTTCTTGCTGTTTTTCATTTCCTCCTCATGGAATATTTTGCCAAGCATGTTCTGCAGTGCAGGCTTTCTAGTTGTAAATTATTTAAATTTTTGTTTATCATGGAAAATTTTAATTTCATCATCAAATCTAAAGCTTAATTTTGCTGAATATAAGATTCTTGGTTGACATCCATTTTCTTTCAGAGATTGGTGTATGTTATTTTATGATCTTCTAGCTTTGAGATTCTGAGTTGAGAAATCTGCAGATACTAATTGGTTTCCCCCTATGTGTAATCTGATTCCTTTCTTTTGTGGCTTTTAAAATTCTCTCCTTATTCTGTATGTTAGGCATTTTCAGTATAATGTGCCTTGATGTGGATCTGTTTTGATTTTGTACATTTGCTGTCTTGACAACCTCTTGTATTTGATTTTCCAATACATTCATCAGGTTTGGGAAATTTTCTGATATTATTTCATTGAATAGATTCTTCATGCCTTTGGTTCAAAACTCTATGCCTTCCTCTCTCCCAATTATTCTTAGATTTGGTCTTTTCACGTTATAATTCTTGGATGTTCTGCTCATGGTTTCTTATTATCTTCACTGTATGGTCAACTTTATTTTCAAGATTATATATTTTGTGTGCATTGTCTGAGGTTCTGTTTTCCAAGTGAACTAATCTGTTGGTGATGCTTTTAATTCAGTTTATTGTTTCCTTTTTTCAAGGATTTCTGTTTTTTTTTTTACATTCTCTATCTTCTTATTGAAGTAATCTTTTGTTTTTTGTATTTGCTCATGTACCTCTTTACCAAAATGATATTTTGCTACCTGTGTTTTCTCTCTCATATCACCCTTTCATTCACAGAACATTTTAATTATGTACATCCTGAACTACTTCTCTGGCATTTATTCTGCTATGCTGGCCATGGATTCTACTAATATAGTGTCTTGGTTTGTTTGGAGCACTTTATTCCTTTGTTTTTTCAAGTTGTTTTTGTGTTTTTCCTCTTAGTAGTGCAGATCTGGGGTGTTACAGTTTTTAACCATGTAGACTTACATACAGTGTCCCTACAGGATCCTAATACCTCTCCTTTAGAGGGAGATCAATATTAGCAATTTCCATACAAACAATATACAGCCTTAAACCAAGTAGCTCCTATTAAGACATCTACAGTTTTGTCACAATAGATAGAAATGGTAAGTTCAATTATTACCTATAATATAAACAATAGGTTTGCAAAAGGGTCTGCAGTTTCTAATGGTGGACAAAGAGAGAACAGGGGAGGAGGTGTAGGATGAGATATTAAGGAGTTAGGAGCTGAGGATATAGAGTTATTAGATCTCAGGAAGCATGGCAGAGGAATCAAAAGAAGTTGGCTAGCAGCAGGAGAAAAGAGAGAAAGAGATTTTGGGGAGACAAGTGGAAAAACAATAGAGAGAGAGTATAAAAAACAAACAAGGAAAAAAATTAAGAAAAAGAAAAAAATGTAAAAACAAAAAAGAATACAGCACAATTATAATATACTGTTTGGACATCCCAGTCCTCAGTAGCCTAATTCATGAAAAGTACTTGTTTTAACAAATGTTGGGGATATGAGGGCTAGAGAAGAGAGAAAGAGAGGGAAGAAAAGGGAAAAAGAAAGAAAGAAAAAAGTCTCAAAGGAAAATTAAAGGATTGTTTCTGTTGGAGTTCAATATCTTTCCTGCTTCCCTTCTCATTCAGTAGATGGAGTTGTCTATTGTTTGCTGGTAACTTCACCCTTAGGCTGGTGAAGGTTATTAGGGTGGGAGGGTTGTTCTTGGGAGCAGAACTCCTAGACAGAGTTATAGCACTTTCTGGTTCCCATTGGAAGACTGCACCAAAAGGATCTCCTTTGGGGCCCACTCACATGATGAGGGGACCGGGTTTTATCTTCTTGTATTGCCTGTAGACCTCACAATTCCTGGTCTCTAATTTAGTCTCCAAACTGTATATCACTCACCTCTTCCCTTTCTACTTCCCAATCAGGAACCTCTCTCTCTAGAGGGTCTGTGGGCTGGGCTCTGTGTCCTGTGCACTTGCTGTGGAACCTGCTTTGTATCAGGCAGATGAGAATCAGGCTTTGTGAGCTATGGACTGGCCACATAGCCATAAGCTCTGTGCTGGGTTAGTGGCTGGGGGAGAGAGGGAGGACTATAGGTACCTTGTTATTGCTTCTAGATCCTAGATGGTGTCCTAAGCTGGGAGTTGCCTCGACTAAAAATGGCAATGGCAGTAGAGAAAATAACCTAAGATGGCTTCAAAGGTGACCCAAGAGAGAGGCAGACGCTTTTAGGCATGAGGTGTCAGGTCAGGCCAGGCTGTGGCCTTAGGCAGTGTGCTCAGAGATTCAGCTCGGTGACGTTCAGTGCTAGGTCAGGAAGCTGTCTCCAGACCCTGTCTGATGTCCTCAGGTTCAGGTTACCAAGTGGAGGGGACTGTGGCAATGGTTGCAGTGTCCCAAGATGGAGACAACTAGTGGAGTCCCACATTGGTAGATATGAGTTCACATGGGAGCATGAGGGGGTGGGGGGGTGTTCCTGCATGGGAGCCACAGCTGAGAGACATGTACAGATGCTGAGGCCAAGAGACCTGTAAGAGCATGGTGGGATTCCTGAGCAGAAGCAGCTGTCAGGGGTCCTCTAATAACTTGCAGAGAAACATTATTCCTACCGTATGAATCCCAGGTTATGGAGGAACAAGGAATGCACCTCCCTTTAGCCCACCATCTTGGGTCTTCCCCTTTTTTGTTGTTATTTATGTTTAGGCATTTAATGTTTGAAGTTATTTTGTTAAATTATTTCTGGAGAAGCCCTTGTTTCTAAAAATTAGATTTTTTTCCACTTAAATATGCCTTAAATGTCTTAAATATAAAAAGTCAATAAGTGATACATGCAAATTACTATTACCTTTACAGAAAATGTTTTTGTTTCAATTGTGTTTTAAGATATTTAGTCATGAAGAAATGTCATCAGCAAAATAGCATTTCTCTTTATATTTATAATTTTAGAAATTCCTGTCCCTTATTCTTAGTTTTCAAATCTTTAAATATATGCTGCCCTTTATATGTTAATAGTCTTGATACTAACCCACTTGAAATAGTGCATACACTGTGAAGGTTCTTTTGAGCTGTGAATAATCTTATTTTTTTCATGGTGACAATCACCAGGCAATTGAAAGGTATGTGACAGAAAATGTGTTTACAATTTTAGAATCATAGACAATTTTATGAAGTTGAAAATGCCTTCATAAAGTATAGTTCTGCATCCTCATTAACAGAGTCCTGGGAGTTCAATTCAGTGTGTCTAGGATAATTGGAAGCACAGTACAATAAAGGAAAAAATGAAAATTAACAAAAAAAGCTATTTTAAAAAATAATTGATATAGAAATAGATGAAAATGGAGGAAAAATGAATTGCTGAGATTTCAAGGCACATAAAAAGCACAAAATAAGATAGTATATGTAAGCACAAATGAAGAAGATGGGAGCAGACCTCACGGGATCAGTAACGCCATTTATTTAGCTGTGGAGTCAATCAGTCAGGCATCAGAAAGTCTCACTTTGTGGGTAGAAAATGGCCACTAGTTACAGGAGGGGTATGGGTTTTTATAGGTTACACTGAGAGGTGATTTATTCATTGAAGACATCGACAGAACACTTCAGTTTGGGCATTCAGGAAAAAGGTTGTAAAAATTTGAAACCTTGTTTTTACTGGGAAAGGATGGAGGGTCTCAGTTCTTATCTTTTTCCTCTCGGGATCATTGCATTGTAAAGGATTAATGCTTATCCAGGGACTGCCATTTTAGGATTGATGTGTGCTTAAAAAAAAAAAAAAGGATAAAAAGTAATAGTCATTTTAAATTTCTCATTAATGAATTTCTTTTTTCTCATAGTTTTATTGAGGTAAATTGAAGTAAAATAAAATGCACATATTTGAAGTATGCAGTTTGATCAGTTTTGACATGTATATAGCCAATACAATCAGTATAAAAAGTATTTTTATTACTTTTTCTAAATTTGAAATTATGCATACTATTTCCAGAATGATCTATATTACATTAGAAATCAATCACCTTAAGATATATAGAACCCCACCCCTACAAGTCAACTATTTTAAAATTAAATGAGACACTTATAAATATCTCAGAGGCCAAGGAAAGAAGGATAAGAAAAGTAAATAAAACGTGCTTTGAATGAAGTTATAATAAAAGCTCCAAATATCCAGATCTTTGGGATGAAACAGTAGTCAGATGAATATTTATAACTTAAAGTACATGTATCAAAAAGAAACTACAATAACAATCAAATTATTTTCAAGTTATGTAGCAGGAAAAATATAAGAGTAGGAATAGAAATATATGAAATAATACAGCTAAAATTTGATAAATTCAAAGAAAGTCTAATCAAGAAAAAAGAAAGAACATAAAAATTAATATCAATGGAAAGGGAACTATGAAAATAACCCCAGAGATGCTAGAAATATATTAAGATACTATTATAATTGCAAGTCAACATATGTGATGCCTTAGATAAAATGGTTTATATTAGAAAAGGATCCATGTACTATTGAAAAGAAAGTGTATTCAGTCACTGATGGTTGAAATATTCAATATATGTCTGTTAAATCTAAATTATCAATTGTATTTTTACTTCTATAGCTTCTTTATTTAGGTTTTTTGTTTGTTTGTGGGTTTTTTTTTTTTTTTGGAAGATCTATCCAGTGATTACAGAGGCATGTTATAGTTACTCAGTCTTGTGGTGTATTCTATTCTTGAAATTGAGAAGGGTTTGTTTGATGTACATAGGTTCTCCATTGTTCAAAGTATAAATATTTATGATTGTTATGTTTTTTGATATATAATTCCCTTAAGCAGTAAATAAAAATGCCCTTCTTTGTCCTTTCTGATTAACTTTGGCTTAAAGTCGACTTTATCTGATATGAGGTTAGAAACAGCTGCTTGTTTACAGGGTCCATATGAATGATATATTTTTTTCCATCCTTTCACCTTCAGTATGTGTATATCTTTGCCTACATGATAAGTCTCTTAGAGACAGAATATTATTGGGTCTTGTTTTTTGATCCAATCTGCCAGTCTATGTCTTTTTATTGATGAGTTTAGTCCATTAATGTTAAAAGTTATTATTGAGATATGATTTGAATTCCCAGTCATTTCTAGTTTTTAATTTGAATTAGTTTTTCTTTGATTTACAATTTCTTAGTGTAGTATGTCCCTTTACTGCTTTCCACTTTTTTTTTTTTCATATCATGTTCATGGAATATTTTGTTGAGAAAGTTCTGTAGTTCAGGCTTTCCACTTGCATATTCTTTTAACTTCCATTTATCATGGAAGGTTTTTATTTCATATTCAAATCTGAAGCTTAATTTTGCTGTATATAGGATTATTGGTTGGCATGCATTTTCTTTCAGAGCTTTGTATATGTTATTCCAGAACCTCCTAGCTTTTGAGGGTCAGGGTTGAAAAATCAGCTGAGATCCAAATTGGTTTCCCCCTATATGTAATCTGATATTTTTTCTCTTGCAGCCTTTAAAATTCTCTCCTTATTCTGTATGTTATGCATTTTCATTATAATGTGCCTTAATGTGGCTCTGTTGTAATTTAGTATATTTGGGGGTCCTGTAAGCCTCTTGAATTTGATTTTCCATTTTATTCTTTATATTTGAGACATTTTCTGATATTATTTTATTTAAAAGATTGTGTATTGCTTTGGTTTGTATCACCCGTATCTTCATCTCTCCCAATAAATTTTAAATTTGATCTTTTCATATTATTCTATAATTCTTGAAAGTTCTATTCATGGTTTCTTTACATTTTCTCCCTGTGATTAACTCCATTTTCTAAATTATATATTTTGTCTTCATTGCCTGAGGTTCTGTCTTCCAAGTGGCCTATATGTTGGTGATGATTTCTGTTGAATTTTTAATTAGGTTTATTGTTTCCTTCATTTCAAGGATTTTCTGCTTTGTTTTCACAATCTCTATCCCTTTATTGAATTGATCTTTCACTTCCTCCATTTTCTCTTTGATTTTATTTCTTATAGTGTCCTTTACTTCATTGATGAGTTTAACTGTGAACATTCTAAATCCTTCTCTGACATTTCTTGCACTATGGCATCAGTGGATTCTGTTATTGGAGTATCCTTGTTTGTTTGGAATGATTTGTTCTCTTGTTTTTTCATGTTGTTTGTATGTCTACTCATTTAACAATATGGATCTAAGGCAGCAGAATTTCTACCCTGTGAACTTATAGTGTCTTTGAAGGTTTCCAGTACCTCACTCTTTATGGTCAGAAAAATAAGAACAACAGTCAACTCAAACAATATACAGCATTAAACCTAATAATTCCTACTATGACATTTACAATGTAAATTATCACAATAAACAGAAATGATATTATCAGTTATTGCCTACAATAAAAATAGCAAAAGCATTTATAATTTCAAATTGTGCACAGGAAGAGAACAGAAATTACATAGGATATGATGATTATGAGAGGAAGAGAGAAGAAGTAAAAAAAAATAAAGGAAGAGTGAAAGAGAACAATATAGTTTGGCTATTATCAGAAGAAGAGAATCAAGGGAAACAGGTAGGAGAAAAAATATATAAAGTAAAATATTTTTTAAAAAAGTAAGAAAAAAACAAAACTAAAATATACTAATCAAGCTTCCTAGTTCACACACACACACACACACACACACACACACACACTCACACACACACACAACTAACTCATAAAAAATAACTGGCTTCAAAAATGCTAGAAATGAGAAAACAACAAATATGAATATGTATAAATGTTCACATACCATCAAGATCACAACTAAACAGAGAAAAGGAATTTTACAAAGATCTTGATGAAAATAATTCTTTACATTGGTGTTCAAAGATTCTCAGTTTCTCTCCTCAGCAGTTTTAGATGGGGTTGTTTGGAGTGTGATGCTCCACCTTCTGGATTGCTTGAGTGAGAGAGATAATTCTGTAAGTGGAATTCCTGGAGGCAGGGTTTGGGCTGCCTCTCAAAGCTTCAGTGGGCTCCAGGCTCTTTTTTGATTAGCAATTGGTCTGAACATTTTAAATCAGTGCACCTTTAGCACCCAGTACTTCCTGCTCCTCATTGGAAGGCTATACCCCAGGGATTTCCCCTGGGTTCCACTCATGTGGTGGAAGACTCAATTCTTAGTTCCCTACATCACCTTCGAATCCCATGTTTCCTGGTCTTGGTTCCAATCTCTTCCACCCCTGCCTTCCAAGTTCCTGGCCAGATGCATCTCTCCCAGCTAGTCCTGCAAGTAGCCTGATCTGAGGGGATGGTGTAGAGCCAGGTAGGTTTCCATGACCAGTAGTCCCCTGTGTAGACCTCTCTCCACACTTTATTGTCTCCTAGTCACTTAAACATACTCTGTGTCATGCAGTATGTGCTTACTGGGTTTGTGTTTCAGGCCAAACTGGGATTTGCCAAGAATTGTCTCCCTCAGCTGCTGGTGTTCATGCAAAATGATTTCTTCCTTTGTCCTCTGTATATTGCCTGCAGAAATGACTGCATGTTTCCCTGTGCACAGACATTGTGCAGAATGTCTTTCAGGTTTGCCAGGCAAGTCCTTGATTTCTAAATGCTCCATACCCAGACATGCCTCAGGTGCCCCCAAAATGTGGGTTCCTATAATTCCCTTATCCCCCCCAGTATATTCACAAAGGCACTGCTCTGACTGGAACTTCTGGCCCAGCCCTGTCAGTGGCTATGTCGCTGGAGATTTCTTCCTTATTTTATTATATACCACCTCCTGTGACCCAATCTGCTTTGAATGGCCAGTTTTAAATTTCAGTGAGTCCCCATTTTTGTTGTTGTTGTTTTTGTTGTTGTTCACTTACTTTGCTGAGAAGCTGCCTGTCTGCTTTCTTGATTTTGCTCCTTGGAGCAGCCAGGAACGTGACCTCCTCTATTCTACATCTTGAGAAACTCCTCATTAATGAATTCTTAAAGCACACTCCTGTAAACACTAAGTTCACTCCCCCAAATCAAAATTTCTTATATTATTAAATCTCTAAATCCTTCAAACGATCAGAGAGAAAGGGGTGGAGCAGTGAGCTTCATTTTGTGTGTGTGTGTGTGTGTGTGTGTGTGTGTGTGTGTGTATGTGTGTTTTGTGCTGCTGAGGCACATAAACGAATTCACAGTTTCAGGAGACCAAGTGAATGGGAATATAATACTAATAGATGAAGTTATTAGAAACAGAAGAGATAGAATAGAATAGAAGCCCAGATAAGAATGAATGATTTATACTTGGGGGTGGACAGCTTCACTGGCCTGTTTGATAATTGCCCTGACTATGTAAAACTCTTAAATCACCTGTAGATCTTACATTCAGGAAAATCAGAAGCATAGAATTGTCATACTGTGAGCACAATTTCATAGGTCCTAGACACCCTACTCATTCAGTACCCACAGGTACTTCATTCATAGTACATAAAGTTATATAGAAAGAAGTCAACAAACCAAAGTAGAAGACTTTTGACTGAAAAATATAGCAGACCAATCATATGAATTTGAAGTATTTCTATATACATAGCAACTCTAGGCTCCTGTATTCTACTGTTCCCATTTTCTACTTAGGGCTTTTAGTCAAATTGTTTCCTAATTTTAAGTATAGTGATGATAGTCCAATTTTCTCTGACCAGTAAATATAAAAATAATGCAGGATGAGAAGGTACTCAGTAGGTTAGTAAAGCATCTGATTAAATGCAGAACTTAGAATAAAAAAGATGTTATTTAGAAAATGATAATAAAAATAATACCAAAGTTACTAAACTTTGTGACTTACTTTCTTTCTTATTAGGGCTTTATGTTTAGTACTTCTTCTTACCTTTTATGTTCTCTACTTTCTGAGTGAGGAATAGAGAAAGAAACAAATAAATAAATAAATATTTATTACAACCTCCTCTGTGCCACATTCATTAAATATTTACAGTAGAAAGATGAATAAGATGCTCACAGGCTGAGGGAAGGATAGTTATGGTGAATAATGATGAGAGTAACTGCCCTGGAGCTCAAGGGAAGTGGTCATGGGTAAAATGACCCTTGGGCTGACTCCCAGATGAGTAGATACCCCAATGGAGCTTAGCCACCCAAGGTCCTGTGTCCTGGATAGGCGGGGGAGTTGGAATGAAGGAATGAGGCAGGGACCACTTGCAAAAAGCCCTTGTTGGTAGGCCTTATAGCTGTGGGGAAAACACTGATGATGTTAATGCAGAGAAGTGGTATGATTAATTTTTAATTACTGCATCAACAGTAATATATATATGAAGGATAAGAGACAAAGAGAATGGGGACTAAACACTGGCAAACTATTGTGAGACTGCAGACAGGAGAAAAAGACATAAAAATAAAAAAAAGAAAGGGAATTTGTTTTGGAGTGGTTTTCAAAGTATAATCAATAGGACTGTTTGTTAACTGCTAAAAATCTATTCTCAGTCCTCACAGAATGAATCACTTGTCAGTTTCAGCACTGTGATGATTATGATGGTCATGAAGGAGGAGGGTAATGTATATGAAAGATTAGAGTTTGCTGAAGTTGTGTATTTTATTTTTGTGGTTCAAAACCTTTCCACTATTTGTTTATGGAAAATAATTGATACATTAATGGATAAACAATTACGTATCGGCAAATGTTTTATATTAGCTAATGTATATTAATGTATGTTAGCCTCCTGTTTAGTTGCTGCCTGGCTTCATTTCAGTTTATACTCCTAGATTTACACATTGCCAGCTGAGAAGTGAGAATTCTCTCCTTTATAAATGTGTACCTTGTTTGGATACCCACCCTCTTGCTATAGGAAGAAGCTGAGTCCTTGTGGAATATGTTTATGAAAAGTTGCCAAGTACTTATGTGGTCTCATGGTTTATCTGAAATTTAAAGTTACCCCAAATTTAAAGTATTTTATTTGATAATCCCATCCTATGTTTTTTTTTTTTCCGAATTGTTCATCTATTTTTTTTTTGTCTCCTTGTGACTTCATTGTACAAGTTCTAGATCAGAATGTACCAGACCCTTTAAATTCTGGGGCATGAATTTTAGGTGCCATGTGAAGGATGGGTTTGGGGAAGGATTGTCTATCAATTAATTCCAAGTGCTTCAGATGCTGATTCCTGGGTTTATTTTCAGTGTTGTCATTTATTGATTACTTCACATAAAACCTTAATGTGTTTATAACTGAGGAAGAATGATGGAATAGTACTAACAATGCCGCAGGTGTGTTTTGAGCATTAATTAGTTAATTATGAAACATTTACTTGAGAAGCTTTCTAAGTAGTGAAAAGCTCAAGGATTTCCACCTTGATTGGGGGTCTTCTTAAATAGCACTTCACCAAGCTAGGAGAAACAAACATAACTTGTATGTGAGCTACATCACCCACTAGGAATGCTGATCTCCCAGAGTGATTGCCTGCATGAAAAAAATATCCCCAAGGTGCCAAAGGCTTTCTAAGAGCAATGATTCATGAATCACTGGATGTAGTACATGCTGTGAAAGGCTTTGCATCTGGAGTTTTAAATAGTTACTTGACATTTTACTTATATAAAATAGAAAACATTTTATATTTTGGGCCAGGAGTTGCAGTTATAAATTGAAAAAGCAGAATACTCCAAAAATGGTAGATCTCAGAGAAACCTGGGAGAGGGCGTCTGCTAGAAAGAGAGAAGAGAGTGTTGGACCAATTCTTGAGACAAATTCTCAATACTAATACCTCTTGTGTTTTTTTTTCTAAACAAGAAATTCTTTAATTCAGCATCTCCATATTAATATGGACCAAGCAGGTAATCAGCAGATTAGTTTGGAGGCAATGTGGCAGATATGTAGATGACTCAGTCCCAGTTCCATTTCCCAATTTCATTTGAAATATCCTGTTCTTCAAAAAGACTTAAGTTTTATTTATGTGAAGTTCAAATAGAATGATTATTTCAAAAATATAGTGCAAGGGCTGGAGGTGTAGCTTCATGGCATACCACTTGCCTATGCACAAAGCCTTGGGTACTATCCCCAGCACCACCAAAAAACAAAAACAAAAAACAAACAAACAAAAAAAACTTTTGTGCAAATGTCTATTTTTTCTATAGTTTTGGGGTCTAAGCTTTTTCTCTCCTAGTCTTTATACCTATTACTAGAAATTACCTGCTTTATTAGGTAGTTTTTAAAATATATTCCATAATTTCCCAATGAGGTGAATTCCCATCTGAATCCATTCTTTAAAGAGAACAGAGTATTCTCTGCATCTGCTCCATGTTTAGTAAATTTCTGTTATGGTTTGGATGTGACCCCCAAAAGCTTATGTGTGAGATAATGCAAAGTTCAGAGGAGAAATGGTTAGGTTGTGCGAGTCTTAACCCAATCAGTGAATTAATCCCCTGAGAGGGATTAACTAAGTGGTAACTGAAGGCAGGTGGGGTGTGGCTGGAGGAGGTGGGGCATTGGGGATGTGGTTTTGCCTTAGATATATTGTATCTGGTGAGTGGAGTCTCTTTCTCTGCTTCCTGAGCATCATGTGAGTTGCTTCCCTCTGTCACAGTCTTCTGCCATGATGTCCTGCCTCACCTAGAGCCTCGAGAAATGCAGCCAGGCTCTTATGAATTGAAACCTCTGAAACTTTGAGTCCCTAAAGAAACGTTTCTTCCCCTCAAGTTGTTCTGGTCGGATCTTTTAGTTGCAGCAGCAAAAAAAAAAAAAAAAAAAAGCTGACTAAAACAATTTTCAATTTCTTTTGGTGCCAAGCAATAGTAGTTATTTCTACAGTCCCTCAGGTCACTAACGTGCTTGGTTTTGTTGTCAGGGTAGCAGTTGAACAATAAGTTTCACAAACACGTGATAAATTTTTTTTCCAGTTTGAGCAGAGCATCTCACATTCATTAGAAGAAATGCCCTAGAGACCCATCTTTATGTCATCAACATGCTCAAGCAGTATATACTTTAAAGTGTCTTACATATTTTCTGTTGTGCAGTACCGAGTAGTTTTAAAACATTAAAAAGATTTGTAACTCCTATTCCTTTGTTGAGATGAATAAAAGGTGTTCAGATGCCCTGAGGTAAGACTGAAATGATCTGTGAGAAATGCCAAGTCATGATAGATTTATTGTTGGGAAAAAGGTTCATGACAATACCGTGACCTTTGTTATTAAATTTTAATATTGTGACTGGACCCAAATAATGTGAAAATATTTCTGATGATTTATTTAATTTCTACCTTCCCTGAAGAAGCCCAATGATTTTTTTTTTTTTGAGAAATTGATTATGGCAGGAGAGAGGGGAGAGTAGTTGGGCATTATTGACCCTACGGTCTTTGTTTACTCTCTTTACAAAGTGGTAAGACAAATTACATTCCCTGAAGCACAGGTTAATCAAAGGCCCAGAGGAGCAGGAAGATGAAACATCCCTTACCGACATTTCAGTGCGGTATTTTTCTCTGTCTTGGATGTTTCAAGGCAGAAGACAAATGCCCCTTAGCCTATAAATCCCAGCAAGCAGATCTAGTGATATAGAACTTTCTGATGTGGCCCACTGTGTCTGTTTAAGCACAGCATATCCAAGATTCAGGGAGGATGCTAGATCCAGTAGTTTTTAAGTAATGTTGGAAAGTGTAATTTATCATGTGTGTGTATAAACAGATTTGTTTATTCCTAACAAGATATAACATCTATTGTTTATTAGCAGATATTATCTTGGGATACAAATAAAAAGATTAAGGCAAGCACTATTAGTTTTCCTTGGGGAGGAGGTGGTAGTAGGTGAGAACACAACTAAGGATCCTGTCCTCATTCCTATTGATATCTACATGGAATAACGGGAGGTTAAGAAGAAGAAAGGCAACATATGCCTTTGCCTTCAACAGGCTGTCCTGGCAAATATACCTGATTTCATTTGTTTATTTGTTTGGTCCTCTGATGATTTGAAATAAATATTTACATTGTGTTTCCTACAACTTAGTTTCCTGTCAATAATCCCCCATTTCCTTAGGTTGGTCTCTCTCTCTCTCTCTCTCTCTCTCTCTCTCTCTCTCTCTCTCTCTCTCTCTCTCTCTCTTTTTAAACAAGTCTACTGACTTCTAAATGCCCCAAGTTTTCAAAAGAGGCAAAACTGATTTTAAAGTCTGCCTTTGCCCCCTCTCTAGCAGTTTCAAGTGAATATCTACATCTCCATGAACTGAAGATAACAACACGTTCTTAGTGTTGCTGAAAAATTATATTTTTAACATGGCACCTAACATTGAGTAACTGCTTTATAAATATTCATGTTCTTCAATAGCACACCAAACTCCACCTACTCTACAACATCAGCTTCTCTCATTTTGGCCTTTAGAACTTTATAAAAATTCCTGTCACAAGTGCCAAAATTTTCATGCTCATCACAAGACAGTACTAATTTTGACATGAAATATTCCAAAAAAGGGCCTGGCAATATCACTCAGTGATAGAGTATTTGCCCAGAGTGCAAAAAGCCCTGGGTTCAATCTCCAGTTCTGCAAAAATATTATAAATAAATATATATGTTCTGAATATATCCTAATAAAGATTCTGTGAAAGAACTTTGGGAACCACTAAATCAAGGTATACAACACAACAGTGATTCACTTGTTATTCTTCCATATGAATAATCATTCATGACATCTCTACTTGGGCCAGTAGATTCCCATTTTATATGGGGGCTGTGATATTTTAACTTCTGGAGTAATTGGAGGCATATTCACAATAAAATCAGCCCAAATCTAATTTATCAATTTTATCAATTTGACTGTGGTCAAAGCTCCCTTTTGGTGCCTTGAATAAAAGTTGCTTCCCAAAATTACGAAGGGCATCATCCAAATGCTTTCTGACACACACTCCTGCTTAATGTCTGAGGCAGAGAGTTTTATGTTAGTGACCTCCTCCTCCCACATATTTTGAATTTTCTCATCTAAAGGCACAGCTATGACATCAGTGATGGAAATTTCCATCTCTGAGTTTGTTATCCAGATTTGTTTCCTCTTTGCACAAGGCATTTTAGATGGCTTACCTGAAGATACAAATGAAAGGCATTACTAAAAGAAATATCAACATAAATCAGATATTTGTAGTAGAAAGAAAAATGAGAGTTTCTGGAAATTTCATTTCACCTCTTACACAAGATCTAACAATGAATTGCTAGTATGATGATTATTTATATAGCTCAGATGAATTTTTAAATTTTTTCTCTGTTTTCATATAATGGAGCCCAGTACTCTTATAAGGATGAAAAAGTTAATGGCAAATAACTAGAAGGACACTTTTCTAATCCAATACAGAAAATTACAAACCTTTAGTTTTATAAAATACCATCTCACCAGAAGGATTTACTTTGTGGTTTCTCATGTTTCATATCTGTGTTAACTCCTAATTGATGGCTAATTGTATCTTTTGAGAAGTTTAATACTGTCAGCCTCAAATAATAGATATTAAAGATTTACAAAGTTAAAGGTATTTCAAAGCCTATATTAGTGATGCCTCATTTATTCTAAGTAATGTGGTATGGATAATAAATTTAAATTCATACTAGTCTGTGCCAAGTTAGGTTGGTTGACTGGAATATGCTGCTACTACAGGTAATGCAATGGGCTGCATCCCTGTGGGCACCCACTATTTCTCCACAGAAAGGCATCATATATTTTTAGATAATTCTCTGACCCCAGCCAAGTATCTCAGACAAGTATAGAATTAATCTTTTTTGAGATTTAATAGTTATTCAGCATTTTTGTGTTCAGCCCTTTATAGACTTTATGTTGTAAAGTATCCACATAAAGTAGATGATTTATATGTATTATCTTCTGCAATACACACAATAATATAATGAGGATAAGCACTATTGTCATCTTCATTTTCTAGATGAGGAAACTGAGACTTAAAGAAGTAGAGGTGTTATCACACATAATCAGAAAATGATACAATTCCAACCATGTTCTTTTTGCTGCATAGTTCCTAATACTATATATTATATTCCCCAAAACAAAGGCTCTCTTTTACCTGACTTTGAGATGCATACAGTGATCCTTAAAAAAGAAAGAAAAAGTTATTTCTCTTCCCATGAAAAGCATTTGGTTGGTATTTTGCATCAATTAAGAACTTATATTTAGAAAATATAGACATTCTCAGTTGTATAAAATACTAATATATGTGAAGTCCAGAAGCTTGGGGTTTCCATATGTAAAGGCATGGCTTCTTGTTTTCTTTTCAGAATAAAACATCAATTAGAATTCTAAATTGTCTATCATTTTGTCCTATGCAACTAGAAAAATATGTGACAAAAATTATGTATGCATGTTGCATCTCAAAAATAAAAATCACTCACATGATTATTTCATATAAATAAGACTTTTCACCTACACTAGATTATTTAGTTATTTTTGCAGGTTCTGGGAACATGTCATGCAGAAGGACATAGTCCAATCAATTTTCTGTTGAAAAATGCTAAATCTAAAAATATTTTTGCAGTGTATAGGTACAATTGTTTGGGGGGACATTTTGGTCAGAGTTTTCCTGGAAGATTTGGCAGTGAATGCATTACATTAACTGAGCCTGCTAAATAAATAAGTTTTGATTTGGACATGTGAAGGGCACAGTCAGTGGTATCCAGAGAGTTCAATATGTACACTTAAGTGGGATGCTGATTTTTAAAAAATTCTTATCTTTGAGAGTTTCCATTTTGTATATATTTTAATATACAGTGTTTTAAAGTTGTACATATTGATTCTTTATAATTTAGGATATATGTAAATTCATGTAATGGGACATGCTCAATTTATTATTCTAATTACTATTTTTGGTAAGGATGAGTGATCAAAAATAATTGAAGGCTGTCTCTCCCTCCAGAGATGACCTGCATTGTCCCTTGAGTGTGTATCCCTTCCTTTTCCCAAAAGCTTCTCTTAAAGTAGCCTACATTCTCCCTTTAATATATGTCTGCTTTCCTAAACAAATCTCTGTATCTCTAAAATAATAATAATATAAACATTAAGGAAAATAATTTCACTCTAATAGACTAATCTTCAAAACATGAAAAAAGTGAGTGATAATATGATTAGACCTGTGAAATTTAGGACATTTAATAATAAGGATCAAAAATAATCCTATTATTATTATCATCTTAACAAAAAGTTAATTGCATTGACTGCTGGCATGATGTAAGTAAGGGTCATGATTGGCTGAGTTTTTGAAACAGTATCCAAGCCAGAGTGTCTCCATATAGCATTCATTGAATAGACGATTCCTACCACTAATCAAAATCTCTTCTGTTTCTTGTACAAACTTGAAATAGCCCAATAATTATTAAATTATTTAAAAGTAAAAATTATTTAAAATTATTTTATTTAAATTATTTAAAAGTAAAAGCAATATAGTATGAGTATTATATAGTCTATATGTATCTATTCAGGTATGTTTTCTTCTCCCTATTTGAAGGACGTTATAATTGCCTGATCTCAGATAAAATATCATGACAAGACTTGAGAACAACACAGTTCACACTGTTATCACTCAGTTATTATTTTGATACATATTTGTGCTACACAGAAAAATATAAGTCTGCAACATTTCCTATGTATTGATCACATTATTTTTTCTGTGCTTACAAGACCAATATAAAAGAACCAGAATTCTCCAATTTAAGGTCAAAACCTTCTTCCTATTTCCTGAATGAAATGTCAAGTTAATGTTATTGATGAAATGACTGTGGCTTAGCTTCCTTGAAACACAGACGGTTAGTGAAAAAGCAATTAAGAAAATAATAAATAAATGAAATAGCAATCCCTCTCCCTTTTTTCTTCTTCTGTATTACGTCATAAGCAAAAGTAATATAATAACCACTAATTATAGGAAACCTTCTAGACTTTTTATAATTGGATCTTTCATTTTTCCCACAGCAACTGTGAACTAAGAATTTATTCACAAAGCAGGCCTAGTCTGCTCCTGGGGAACTCTCGTTACTGCTCCTTTGTTGATCAAAGCAAAGAGAACTATGTACATATGTAGGCTTATTGGCTAAAGTGATGCCTTTAAAAACCATCTGAAGGCCAACTGTTGCCAATTATTTTATCATCTACTATTAAAATTACCTATCTTAAATAGTATGAAATGGTGGGAGCCACTGAAACATGACTAGATGGCAAACATAAAACTTTTTAGACTTCAATGCTCAGTGTCACCATGTGTTAAAGAATACGAGGAAACAGTTTGCATTCTGTATTTCAAGGCATTGTTCTATACAAAAGAGCTGCAAAAATTGTAAACCAATGTGACTTACTATATTTTATATCTTTGTTATTCTTGAATATAAACTGTATATTTTCTTGAAAAAAATGTCATTCTATTATATGCATAAATAGTAAAACAGTATATTCTCTACATATTTTTCAACCCAAATTTCAATTTTTCTACTAAGGAAGAACAATCAATATATTTCCAAAGGAAATTGTTCTTTAGAAACTATGTTGCTAAAGCTATGTCTATCAAACACACAGTTACCATATTCTTGGCCTGCATTTGTATGTCAAGAAATAAACTTCATGATACAACTAGAAGACCAAAGCTAAAGGACTAGAAAATTGCTTTTAAAAAATTGGGAAACTAAGTCTCTGTAATAGTAGTTGAAAGAGGGAAAGTGAAATGATTCAGAAACTTCAGCAGAATCAGTGTGAAAACAATATTTCATAAAAATGCACATGTACTTGATCTTTAAATATTTTGTATCAATGTTAACATTTCATCTCTTGGAAGAAACCCCAAGTACAGTCAATATGAATTATATTTTCTTGAAAGAAAACACTAAAGTATATAAAAATTCAAAAAAAAATGTGTTCTTTCCCATTTGTATTACTTCGGGATTTTTGTCTGTACTTATTTTTCTTAAGGAGACTGACTTCCTGATTGTTTTTCTTTTCATTCTATTAGGCTGTAGGTCTCTGGAACAGAAATAACCAGGTTCTCATCAGACCTTAACTCATGCCCTCTGTCCAATTAGCCAGATGCCTTCTTTCCCAGTGAAAGGGGATATAGTGAAATTCCCAAGTATCTCAGTAGTTAAATCACTTGTGCAAGTTCATGCAACAGTGGTGGAGCCAATGTTTGGACCTATCGTTTCCCAACAGAAATATCGTGCCTCTCTAAACAGTAGGCTTTCATTTCAAAGAGAAATGTCAGAAGAAATGCCTTATATAATTGTCTTTTGAGTTAAGGTTCTCATTTATTTTGCTTACTATCATTTCATTATATAGCGTTTACTTAATTAAAAATCAGATTTATCTTGTTAAGGTGATTTGGGGGCATTGGTGGGCACTATGGAAACCAGGGCCTTATGCATATTAGACATGCACTCTATCACTGAGCTACAACCCCAATGTTAATTCTCTTTACCAATGTTAATTCTCTTCTTTGCAATGACAAACCTGTGAGGAATTAACAAAGATTTACTGAGTAGGCACTTGGTTAGATGTAAAGAACTCAATTTTTAGTTGTTAATGAATGCAGTTATTTAGAGATTTGATACCATATATTAAAATGAAAGGTAATATATTTATGAATCTTTACATCTACTTTCACGAAGTCATTACACTTTACAGTGTGGAGGTCCATAAGAAAACTAAGACATATACATTCAATACACTTAACAAAACACTAAGCCAATGTGTTTCCTTCTCAAGAAATTTGTTGAATTTTCCTTTCCCACTTATCTACATACACATATTTTTGATTAAAGTAAGACAAAATAAAAATTTAAAAACTTTCAAATCCTGTCACTGTCAATAGAAAGCTATTACATAGGAAATGAGTCTTTTCTGTATATATTAGATATCGAAGAGTTTGCAATTACTTGTCCATGTCCATAAAGAAGTTAAGAGAAACACACCTGCCATTTTAAATTTGATTTTTAAAGAACAGTGTGCCAGAAATTTGGCTTAAACAGACCGACAAAGTGTGCCTTCTAGGTGTTCCTGATGGGCAGGCATTCTTCAATTAAGTTTCTGGGGATTGTTTTATTTAATTACAAGGACAGCTCACCAGATAAACTAGTCACTGATTGAATTTCTAAACTCAAGTCTGCTGAATAAAGCCAAATGAGTCATCCATAAAAAAAACTTCAGTGATTCAGATGCCGAGACCTTTAGAACAGTTACACACTCTGAGCCACGTACTTCTACATTTTGAATTTCTGAAGCTACAGACATCCCTCTCACAACTTTTTTTTTTCTTATATTTGGCTGAGGATCAATGGGCCTTATTTCTAATCCTGGCTCTGCTACATACAGCTCTGTTAGCTTGGGCAAATTATCTAACCCTCTAGATGACACTTCTGTTCTCTTATGTAAGAATTGAAAGGCTTGCCCTCTAAGCTTTAATCACTTCAAAGCAATGTTTTAAAACAGGATTAATGTGTTGTAGTGTGTAGATTTTATCACGCATGCAACACGCAATGGGGTAGATCAGAACAGAGAGCATCAACAGGCATTACTCATAGTAAAAATGAGCATTGTTCGTGAAACTTTGTTTCAGGTATATGTAAATAATGTATATCAGTCACAACTATAGTTTGCACTGAGGTTCATGTTACAATTTTTTTTTAAACCATCTCTAGAATCTTCAGCAGTTTAACCACTTTTTGTATGAGGGTTAGTTTCCAAATGAACACTTAACGAGTCACAATTTTTCTACAGAATTTTGTCACATCTTTAAAAATACAGTTACCCAAAATAATAAACCCCAAAATAAAGTAAACAGGATGGAGAAACATTGATGCCTGGGATAGATATAAAACAAAAAATATCTAATTGTCTACCTTACATTTAGTCATGAAAAATCAGAAGTGCATTTAAGCACTAAATAGTTTGTTGCTTTAAAAATGGAAGATGCATTTTTAAATATTTGCTTATCCTAAAAGTTGCTTGAGAGTTAAATTTTAATGCTGGCCTTGTTTCATTATGTTCCCTTCAGAAAGATGAGTCTGATAATTGTCATCTGAGATATACATATTAAATGAAGGTGATTAATAATTATTGAGCCTCCATAGTTAGTAATTAATGTAATCTTGAAGTATTTGAGTTTTCATTTACAGATTGTAAAATAGATTTGAGTGGTATTGATCTTGGAAAATTTCAATTAGCTAGAGTTATTTGCTTTCATGTGGCCATTTGTATACATACCATTTGGATCAATGCCTATGTACTAAATCATTATTGGCATCATTAAAATACTTCCTCTCGATTTATGGGTAAAATCCCTATGATTTTCTTACAAGGTAAACATATTTGGTTGTGCTTTTACCTTCCTCTTGAATGCCATTGCTTTGTGCTTCTTTTTCTCTCTTTGAAAAAATAATACTAATTATGGTAGTGACGTTGTTTGCTTATGGGATTGTTTTTTATAGCTCTCCATAATTCATAAAATCTGTACTTTTTTGAGAGAAACAACCTGTGTGGTAACATGTCAAATACTTAGTAAGCTAATATTTTTAAATTAAGAATAATTTTGAATAACGAAATACATTTTGGTAAGTGTAAATATGTAGGCAAAATGTGTTTCAGCATTTTATATGATGTAACCAAAAATAACTTTATTCAGAGGTAAGTTTAATTTAGCATGAATCACCCTAATTACTACTTAATTTGATAGCTTTTTATTTTCCTTAAGTTTTATTTGGGATTATATTAAGTAGTAATAATAGACTGAGCACAGTATGTTAAGCTTACAGGTTTTATGCTTTTTAAAAATTTAAACCCAAGGTAAATCTCCAGACTAGAGTAGTAGGATGAAGTCCTTGTGTGCCCATGTCCTGCAGTCTTCATCATCTGCTACTGTGGCTTTCAGCATGACAGTTGCTTTGTGATCCAAGATCATGGCTGTAGTGCTGATATGCAAATTCAAGGCAAAGGAAGGAAGAGAAGACTCACATTATGAGGCATCTGTAAAGAAGTTTTGTGTACCACATTTCACCACGCAATCATAGCAGATTTCCATTTTGGTTTTGGTTTTGTTTTTTTTTTTTTTGCAAAAAAAATGCTGTGTGATCATTATGTGAAGCTTGCTAGTTTTCCTTCCTTTCTTTCTTTTTAAATTGTACCAGAATTGCTTAAAAGTCATGTATTACTAAACTGTCTTTGATGCGGGATTAGTATGCATGGAATATTTACTAATATATGTTAATGTGGAGACAGGAGACAACGGTTATGTGGTAAAATACATTAACTCTTCCCACATTTCTGTAGCTAGAACAGTCACACTCCCACCTGTGAAGAAAATTGAATAATGTAGGTTTTCAACTGGGCAAAACATTGGTTTCTTTTCTGATATTATAACAAAATATTTGAAGCGTTAGTCTCTTCTCTATTACTATAACAAAACACTTGAAGCTAACTACTTTTATGGAAAAGACATTTACTTAGCTCAGATTTTGGAGGCTGAAAGTCCAAGCATGGGCACCTTATCTGTTCAGTCTCTGGAGAGGGCTCCCTTGGCTGTTGTCACAACATGGCAGAGAAGCAGGAGGAGAAACATCTGCGTGTACAAGACATCACGCACGTGGTTATAAACACAGCCGGGAATTCAGATGTCAGGTTTGTTCTTTTCATAATAATCTACTGTTGCAGTGAATAAATGACATCCTGCAAATTATATTATAACTTTTAAAGGCAGTGCCCTCCAAGAACTAATTACCTTCCCTAGGCCCCAACTTCTACAGGTTCTACCATCTCTTAATACCACCACATTGGGGAGTAGTCTCCAGTCTGTGAACTCTTTGGGAGCAATGTACATCCAACTCATAGGAGGCAGGTTTCCCAAGATTTTCTTGCAAAGAAAGAGAATTAGAATGAATACTTGAAGAAGACATGCATCCTTTCTTTTTTTTTCCCCAAATAATGGACCAATTATGGTGTTCAGTGCTTCATAATTTTTTTCTTCAAAAAGCAGTCTTATTATCAAATAATTCTGATGGATTTATTAAATAATCATTTGTAAAGCATGCATGTTATTCAAAACCAAAAAAAAAATTATGTGCTATACAAATTCAGAAAAATCAGAGAGATTTGAATACACTTTTTTTTTTAAAGACCAGAATAGTACTTTAAAGATCATCATATAAAGTCTACATTTTCCAAATGAGGTAACTGACACCAGGGTAAGTGAGGTGATATGCTCTGGGTCTCAGAGGTAATAAAAGTAACATGAATCTAGAATTCGTGAGGTTTGTTCCACAACTCCAACTGCTACATTAAGATGGTCTATATTGACTAAGTGATGCTGTGTTTTGCACTTTGCTTCTTTAAAATGAACATTAGAATATAAATGTTTTAACATCTATATAAATCATATGGAATAAGACAGTTTCAAGGACATTTTTATTTTTTTAAGCTTTCTTTATAGAAAGGAAAAGTCTAATAAAAATATGCAGTTGTGTTGCTTTACAGAAGTGTGTCATCAGGCAAATTCATTAGGAATTCAGAATTTATTTTCCTGTAACGAATATGTAGTGTTTACACAGCTGAGCCACAGAAGCCTGTTTAACCCTTGATGTATGCAGGAGAGCATCCAAATTGTACTGTAACCATCTGTCACATTTGTTTGGTAAATGTTCAGTGGTATTGACAGTATGTTCCAGGCTTTGTGCTATATATCAGGTACAAAATAGACTTCATCAAAACCTCACAACATTTAACCCTGTTGCCAAGATGACAGACATTAGGCAAACAATTCAGTGTGGTGAGTACTTACACGGAAGAGAATAAGTTTCCTAGAAAACATTTTATCTGGGAGAAGTAGAGGTATATAGAACCCTGAAGACAGAGGCAGGAAAACAAATTTAAAAAGCCGAAGGTAAAATATTCCTACTTTCATACCTTCGCTTGGCTACAAGGATTGGTACTGATTCCTAGAAAGGCAAGAACTATGAGCATATGAAGATTGGCTTCATTTTCCAGAAACACTCGTTTGATGTCTCTGGCCTCCGGCTAGGAAACCTCTCACCCCTCTGTGTTCTCTGCCTTGCTCCTGCACATGCATTTGTGTGCCACAATCTGCTCTGTAGTCCAGGAAGATTCAAGTCCCATGTGCAGCTTGTTAACTGTACCCCTCCCTTCCCATTCTTCCTAAAAATTCAACCTGAAGTTAATTTCTTAGGTTTTTTTTTTTTTTTGGTTTGTGTGTTTGTTTTTTGGTACTAGGGATTGAACTCAGAAGCACTCAATCACTGAGTCACATCCCCAGCCCTAATTTGTATTTTATTTAGTACAGGGTCTCACTGAGTTGCTTAGTGCCTGGCTTTTGCTGAGGTTGGCTTTGAACTCACCATTCTCCTGCCTCAGCCTCCTGAGCCGCTGGGATTACAGGCATGCACCACCATTTCTGGCCAATTTCTTAGTTCTGTTTTCTTGGAAATAGGTATCAACTACACTGCTTGTGCTAACAATTAATGCTATAACACAGAGATCACCAGCAGGTAACACTACCACCATACACCTTATGAATGAGATGTAGTAGTAGATGCTCAAATTAGTGAACAAATATCTGAGTAGAAACTGGATTTCCATAGTCTCAAACTCTCTTCTCCAGGATTCTTATCAACAACAAAGGGAAAAATAGTGAAGAAACTGATCAGGCTCTAACTAATCCAAGTGGTCATGGTAAGCAGCTGCAGCTCCTGACCCACTGTATGTCATATGCTAAGAAAGGCACATACTTTTTGAAAAATTATAACCCTACTCCAATTATGAAAAATAATTGGGAAGTCACAAATTAAAGAGTATCTTACAAAATAATGAATCAGTGGTCTTCATAAGGGTCAAGGTCATGAAAGAAGAGGAAGGACTGAAGAACTGTGACAAAGAGACTAGGGAAATATAAAAACTGAATACAGTGAACCAAGATAGAGAATGCCTATAATCCTAGAAGCTGGGGAGGCTGAGTTAGGAGGATCAAGATCGGTCTCAGCAACTTAGTAAGACCCTGTCTCAAAATTAAAAATAAACAAAAAGGATTGATAATGTGGCTCAGGCATAAAACACTCCTAGGTTTATAGTCCCCCAATACCTCCTATAAGGTGTTTTTTTTAAAAAAACATGAAATTTACACATGTAATTCCTATGGCCTGGAAGCTGAGGCAGGAGAATCTCAAGTTCAAAGCTATTGTGCACAACTTAGTGAGGTCCTAAGCTACTTAGTGAGACCCTGTCTCAAAATATAAAATAAAAAGGGCTGGGGATGTGGCTCAGTGATTAGGTGTCTCTAGGTTCAATCTCTGGTACAAAACACACACACACACACACACACACACACACGCACGCACACACACAAAATTTAAATAGGTTTTGTAGTTCAGATAATAGTATTCTAGTAATATTAATTTCCTATTCTTTATGTTATGATTCCATTAGTGTTAATGTTATAGGAATTTAATATTATATAGAATTTTTTGTACTGTTTTTACTCCTGTCCTGGATATTTAAAATTATTTTAAGGTAAAAAGTTTTAAACATAACTGATGCTTTATAGAGAAGAGAAACCAACAAGTGGTGTTATAAGTATAGTGCTGTTGTACATGTGTGTGTTTGATGGTAGCCATGCAGCTCTGAGGCTCAAAACAGAAGCATGGTTGATAGCTGTGATTGGAAGACACTATTTGCAGTTGAAGAGCTACAAAAGCCAGATTATATCATTGCACATACACACAGTTAAGTAACCTGACCAACATAACACAGCTTTTCTGTGTTAGCATCTGGATTTCAAAGGAGGTAGCCTGGCATGCATTATCCAGCATTAAGAACTTGGATCCCACCATTTTTCGCTTTTGTTTTTGTTTCCCATTATCTCCTTTTTTTTTATTTGTTCTTTTTAGGTATACATGAAACTAGAGTATATTTTGACATTTACTTACATGGAGTATAACTTATTCTAATTAGGAACCCATTTTTGTGGTTGTACATGATGTGGAGTTACACTGGTAATGCATTCATATATGAACATAGGAAAAGTATGTCAGATTAATCATATTGTCCTTCCTGTTCTCATTCCCCCTCCATTTCCTTCATTCCCCCTTGTCTAATCCAATGAAAGTCTATTATTTCCTCTCTGCCTTATTATGTGTTAGCCTCTGCATATCAGAGAGAACATTCAGCCCATGTTTTTTTCAGATTGATTTATTTCCCTTAACATGATAATTTTCTGTTCCATCCATTTACTGGCAAATGCTATAATTTCATTCTTCTTTATGACTAATATTCCACTATGTATATATGCTGCATTTTCTTTATCCATCCATCTTTTTAACAGCACCTAATTTGGTTCCATAACTTATCTATTGTGCATTGAGCTGCTATAAATAGTGATATGGGTGCATCATTTTAGTATGCTAATTTTAAGTCCTCTGGATATATGTTGAGGAGTAGGATAACTAATCAAATGGGGGGTTCCTTTTCAAGTTTTCTGAGGAATCTCCATACTGCTTTCCAGAGTAGCTGTACCAATTTGCAGCCCTATAAGCAATGTGTGAGTGTACCTTTTCCCCAACATCCTTGACAACATTTATTGTTGCTTGGATTCTTGATAATTGCCATTCTGACTGGAGTGAGATGGAATTTCAGTGTAGTTTTACTTTGCATTTCTCTAGTTGCTAGAGATGTTGAATATTTTTTTCATACATTTATTGACCATTCGTATTTCTTCTGTGAAATGTATATTCAGTTCCTTTGCCCATTTATTGGTTCAGTTATTTGATTTTTTGGTTTAAGTCTTTTCAGTTCTTTATATATCCTGGAGATTAATGCTCTATCTGAAGTGTATGTGGCAAAATTTTTCTCCCAACCTGTAGGCTCTCTGTTTATGTTGTTGATCATTTCCTTTGCTGTGAAGAACCTTTTTAGTTTGATACCCTCCCATTTATTGATTCTTGATTAGATCCCACCATTTTCTTCTATTGAATTCATCTTTCCTGTACCAGCTCAAACCAATGCATACTTCCTTGTATTTCAAAGGTGCTTTTAAAATACTTTCATTCAAGCAATTATATCATGCTTTCTATTCTGGTCATTATGTATGTTTTTTTTTAAAGACTATTATTCTTTTGAAAGCAGAAATCTTCCTGATTAATGTCATATTACTCTTTATGTGCTGGTGACCCTATTTCCATGCTCCTGTTATGAGCTTCAGAGCATCCTGGCTAATTGCTTATTGAAGCTGACTACTTTATGTCTCTAGGACCTCAAACACAATGTATCAAAAAAAAAAAAAAAAAACAGTCCCATTGTTTTCCTCTCCTGCTCTTCAAGCCTCACCTCTTGGCTTTCCTATCCTAAGAAAGGAAATGATGGCCAAGGCAGCTGTCTGAAAATATTCCTTGATGCTATTCTCACTCCTGGAGTTCCACATTGGACTGTCAGTGCTAACTTTTAGCTTTCTACAGTATAACCACATTCCTTCTCACAGTGTGTTCCTGTATATCTCCTGTATATGTTAACTTGGTTCATTTGGCAACTGACCTTTCTGCTATCAATTTGTCCTCCACATTAAACACAGATTTCATTATTTCCCTGTTTCATCTCTTTATAGCTAAGTGTATACCTTTTTCAGTAACTCCCTTTCTCTCCAATGTATCTTTTAAAAAAAGAGTTCTCTAAAAAGTAATGGGAGTAAAGAGTCAATATTTCTTAAGTGATTTAGTGTTGGTGCCCTGGATCTGCAGCTCAGCACAGGTATTCCTAATTTAGAGTTCTATAATCAGAGTACCAAAGCATGGAGCTTAATTACCTGATGGTATTGAAATGATTACCACCTAAACAGTGTCCTGCCTTTCTGAATACATTGACAGTCTATAATACCACTCAGGAGTTAGAAAACTAAAAATGGAGCATCCCTTAGGGTGTTTACAATGTAAACAAAGCAATTTGATAGTGTAAACAAAGCAATTAGATAATATAAGCAAAGTAATTAGAGCCAAAGGAGCAAGTAAATTCTTCAGAACCCTGGAAGTGTTAAATGGAAAAGGCCTCCAGATGAAATTGTGACTGTAGTCTGGTTTCTCAATGTTAACACATTTGATTTGGGGGGCTATATAATTCTTTGTTGGGGTGGAGGTTGCATTTTTTTTTTAGGATATTTAGCATCTTCCCTGGCCTCTGCACATCAGAAGTCAAAGCAAGCACCTCTTTCCTCCATGTTTCCATGGTTGAGAGTTGTGAGACATTTCATTTATACTTGATAGTGTTATGGGCCAAACTATATGTGCCTTAATCAGACAAATTCCATTTTACCCTGAGACTCCATTTCATGTGAGAAATTATTCTTTCATGAGATTACCCTGCCTCTGCTACCTCCTTCTATGCACACTCTGTCCGAGGACACATGGAAACAATGTATTATTAAGAAATGCATTTGTAAAATGTTCTCCATTTAGATACCATTTTTCTTGGGCAGTGTGCTATACCCTAACCTGGGTCATTTTGACCCACTTCCTACATTGCTATGGGTTTTGACTTACTGGTAGTTTGTGGGTTTTAGCTATAAAAATGTACCCAGCCTTCTGCAAAGGGGTGAAGATTGCAGAGGCAACTTGCTTGCTGCCTTTCCATCACATTGGTGAATAAAGACCCATGTCTTGCTCCAAAACCGACCTGGTGACATTTCAAATGCATCACAACAATATCATGAGTTGAACTCTATTTAATGACTTTTATCCTATATCCTGCATTGGATATGACAGTATGCCCCAAACTTCCTTTATTCTTCTTATTTCAACAAATAAAAATTCTGCAGTTAAAGATATTTTTTCAGCCACAGTAGCACTCACTTAAGTGGCATTAGTAGCTGAAATGCTTTTTATACAAGTGACAATCTGTACATTCCAGGTGTTTCTCCTATAGATTTGGCTAAGGAAAACTGGAAATACTTATTAAACATTATTTTTAGTATTGTATAGATTTAATATAATTACTATTAAGGTTCCAAT
Organism: Ictidomys tridecemlineatus; assembly: GCF_052094955.1. Lineage (NCBI taxonomy): Eukaryota > Metazoa > Chordata > Mammalia > Rodentia > Sciuridae > Ictidomys > Ictidomys tridecemlineatus. Next base: position 135,582,200 of record NC_135483.1, on the reverse strand, counting down.
GATGTTCTTTATAGAAATAGAAAAGGTAGTTATAAAATTTATTTGGAAAAAATAAGAGTTCCAGATTAGACAAAGCAATCCTTAGTGAGAAAAGTGAAGCAGGAGGTATCACAATACCAGACCTTAAATTATACTGCAGAGTTATAGTATCAAAATTGGCATGGTATTGGCACACACACATACACACACACACACACACACAAAAAAAAAAACAGACATGAAGATCAGTGGTACAGAATAGAAGACACAGAGACAAATCCACATAAATACAGTTATTATAATAGCAAATGGTTCTGGGAAACCTGGAAATCCATATGTAAAAAAATGAAATTAGAACCCTCTCTCTCACCCTGCACAAAACTCAAATCAAAGTGGATCAATGATCTAGGCACTAGACCAGAGACCTCATACCTGCTACAAGAAAAAAGTAAGCCCAACTCTCCACCATGTCAGTTTAGGAGCACAATTCCTCAATGAGACTCCTAAAGCAAAAGAAATAAAATCAAGAATCAATAAATGGGATGGTATCAAACTAAAAAGCTTCTTCACAGCAAAGGAAACAATCAACAACATAAACAAAGAGCCTTCAGAATGGGAAAAAAAGATCTTTTCCACATGCACCTCAGATAGAGCATTAATCTACAGGGTATATAAAGAACTAAAAAAAAAAACTTAACACCAAAAAACCCCCAAAAAACCCCAAGTAACTGAACCAATAAATGGGCAAAGGAACTGAATAGGCATTTCATAGAAGAAATAAATAAGTTCAAAAAATGTATGAAAAAACAATGTTCAACATCTCTAGCAATTAGAGAAATGCAAAGTAAAACTACACTGAGATTCCATCTCCAGTTAGAATGGCAATTATCAAGAATACAAGCAACAATAAATATTGTCGAGGATGTGGGGAAAAAGGTACACTCATACATTGTTGGTGGGGCTGCAAATTGGTAAAACTACTCTGGAAACAATATAGAGATACCTCAGAAAACTTGAAAAGGAACCCCCATTTGATTCAATTATCCCACTCCTCAGCATGTACCCCAAATCAGTACACTATAGTGACATGGCCACATCAATGTTTATAGCAGCCCAATACACAGTAGTTTAGCTATGGAACCAACCTAGGTACCCTTAAACAGATGAATGGATAAAGAAAATGTGTTATATATACACAATGTAATATTACTCAGTCATAAAGAAGAATGAAATTATGGCATTTTCTGGTAGTGGATGGAACTGGAAACTATCATGGTAAGCAAAATAAGCCAATCTGCAAAAAAAAAAAAAAAAACAAAGGCAGAATATTCTCTCAGATATGTGATGCTGAGTGGGGTTTCCTTCATTGGATGGGGAAAGTCAGAAGAAAGGAGGAGTGATGGGAATGGGAAAGACACTAGAATGAATCAGACATATCTTTCCTATATTCATATATTAATACATAACTAGTGTAACTCCACATCATGGACAACCACAAAAATGGGAAGTTATACTCCATGTATATTATAATATGTCAAAATTCTACTGTCATGTATAACTAAAAGAAAGAAATAAAATTTTTTAAAAAAATTATTGTTGGGAATTCAGAGTATTTGTTTTCATATTAAGGGAAGGAAAAGCTATTCTTTAGCCCAAGTTTTGAGTTGTGAACAGGTAAATATTGTTAGTGATAAATCTGATTCAGGGTACATTGTCTGAAAAATCAGCCAAACTGTAACACCCTCATTCCATTGATTATGTTTCTTGAAAATCTTGGTTCACAACAGCTTCACTTCTGTAGCTGTGCTTCTGGGGTTAGCAAGTCAAGAAGAGCCAGCCCAAAGCTCCTAAGACTATTAATCACAATCATCACATCCCTGTCCCTCTCATAACTGCCAGCCAATCAGTGACAGCTCCCATGATTTCAGAAAACAGCTAATTGGTATGTGCTTCACTCTGACGACTGTGTTTCTGATACTTCATGGATCAATAACCATTTTAGTCCAGTGTCATACTGAAACCACTGTAAGTCCATTATTCCCTTAACATACCTGGTTCTGCAAATTCATCGATCACTGAACCCTGTGCTTCCACAGCAGTATGAACTCCTGGCTTTGTTTTTGGGGTTTGTACCTCACAAGTGCACTTCCTTCTTGCAAGCCACTAGGAATTCTATAAATTTTGCATCAGATGTTGTGTTTGCTTTATTATTTTCCCAAAGTTTTGCAACCATTTCAATGGTTCTGCTCTTATTTATGTTTAGTTATGTGATTGGAACTAGTAGGGAGCATTAGTAACAAGGCTGTGAGATTATCAAATTCCTGTGTCAATATTGTTGTCCATTTTTAAAAATTTTTTTTGAGGGAGAGGGGTACTGAGGATTGAACCCAAGTGGGCTTTACCACTGAGCTACATCTCCAGCCCTTTTATTTTATTTTATTTTTTTATTTTGAAGCAGGATCTCACTAAGTTGCTTATTTAGTTGCTGAGGCTGGCCTCAAACTTGCAATCCTCTTATCTCAGCCTCCCAAGTCACTGGAATTGCATTCATGCATCACCGTACTCAGCTATTATTTATGATTTTAAATATATATTTTTAGACATTTGTGGACCTTTATTTTGTTCATTCATTTATATGTGATACTGAGAATTGAACCCAGTGCCTCACACATGCTAGGTAAGTGCTCTATCACTGAGCCACAACCCCAGCTTCTGTTATTCATTTTTATTTATGTATATGCAGATACTGCAGTGTCAAAGTGCAGTGCAAATTTTCATTATCAATGCTGGATAGTCAATAGCAAAGAAAATGCCTTTTGAAGCTTTTTGTGCAGTGATTTTTAATAATGAAAAAGGTGAATAAAAGCAGACATAAGGCAGCACACTAATAGCTATGTATGAGAGTTGCATAATTTTTCTTAACTTCTACCAAAGTGATAGAATAACTTTTTTTTTTATTAAGAGATTCAGATGAAGATAAAATAGTCAAAGTAGAAGTCATCTTCTACTTGGTATGCCTTTAAGCTCAAATAATGGAAGGGACTGCTACCACAGTGCTTTTTAATTCAGAATCCTTAAGTGAATTTACAAACGTTAAAGACAAAATCTATAGCAAAAATAAGAACTGTAATATCTCTATATATCACCGTAGAGGTTAATCACACATCAAATGCTTCATCATTTTATGTTATAGCTATATATAGTTACAATTTAAGAAAAAAAATATTTGTGAAATAGTTAATACTTTCCCTGTGAAAAGGCCTTGTTTACAAGGCCATTATGAGTAAAATACCTTCCAGCTGAGTCTTCAAAAACAATAATAATTTTCTTTTTTCAGAATGCCTCCTATTGAGTTAGTTATCAGAGCACAGGAGCAAACAAGTTCCGGAGCAGTGTTAAATGAAAAAGACCTCCAAATGAAATGGTGCTCTAAGACTAGAAAAATCAGATTTCTTTCTGTGGAGATAATACAAATACAAAGTTGGTGTACTTTTGATAAAAGTTTCAATGTTTATGCAAATTTGAAACAAAACCTAAGTGAGGCTATGGACATTTTTGCTCTATGTTGTAGCACGTGGCTTAACAGCAAGTGATGTTCCCTGTGTTTGTTGTTGTTGTTGCTGTTACTATAAGGAAATATCTGAGGCTAGGTAACTTATACACAAAAAGTTCATTTTGGCCCACAGTTCCGGTCCCTACTTAAAGGGTCATATCTAGTGGTGGCCTTTTGCTAGCAGATACTCAAGGTGGTGGAGGGCATGATATGACAAAAGACAAGATGCACACACATGTCTACACCCTCCAGTTTCTCTCTTCTTAAATAGCCACCAGTATTTAATCATGGAGGCCCCTTGATGAAGACCTTATCTAATGCTTAAGATGTCCCCATTGGACCCACCCCCAAACATCATTAGGTTTTCATCCTCTTAATATGTCTACAAAGGGATTATTTCAACATGCAAGCCCTTGAGGGGTATGTTCAAATTCTATCAGAACCAGATAGTGTTTTTTACAACAAAGTATTTGCCATAAAATTATTCATTTATTTCAGCATTTACTCTGTTCATTTTGTAATTTTATTTGTGTTTCTTATTTTTAAGTTCTCTCATATTTTAAAAAGTTGTTAGCTCTCTAACAAATGAAGTTCAGAGAATCCTCAATTTATATGAAGCACAGAAATCATACTTTCATTCTAAATAAAATGATCCAAATTTCTTGTGCAGTGAAGCCTACTGGTTTCTTGTTCACAACTTTCGCTCTCTTTAGGAATAGGATTATACGGTTTGAAAACAGAGTGAAGGTTGCCATCCAAGTTCTCCATTGTTGAAGAGGACTTGTTAAATGTGTTAAAGAAAAAAAAAATAATGAAAATTTTATTTCTGAAATGCCAAGGTTGTCTTAAAAGGAAAAATATTATTTAGGAACACAGGGAAAGCCATAATTAAGTGAGCTATTATTATGACATTTGTCATGACTATATTCTAAAATGGCTTTCATCCCTTGAAGAATTTGATTCTTCTTTTTTTTAAGTGTTTATGTATTTATTTTTAGTTATAGATGGACACCATATCTTTATTTTATTTATTTTTATGTGGTGCTGAGAATCAAACCCAGTGTCTCACACTTGGTAGGGCTTTACCAAGTGTTTTATCACTGAGCCACAACCCCTGCCTGAATTTGATTCTTTTATATGGATGTTAATAAATATTTTTATAGAATAATAAAATGAAGAATGGAGCAAGTGAAATCATTATATGTAGTCAAAGAAGAAGGGAAGAAAATATCAACAAATGTTGTTCAAAAGTTGTCACAAGCAATCTTTGAAAAAGTTGTAGGTACACAGAAAAAGAGAGAGAGATAAACATACAGATAGACATACATATGCATACAGATTATCTCTAATTCGCTTTAGGATTAAATAGTGAAGTGAAATACTATCTATTTGGAGCTGGGGCTGTAGCTCAGTGGCAGAGTGTTTGCCCAGTGAGGCACTGGGTTTGATCCTCAGCACCACATAAAAATAAAATAAAAGCACCTATTCCCCTTCTCTAGAAAAAAAATATTATCTAATCAACTAAGAGTGTCAGGTAGGTACAATCAGACACAGATTGATCAGATAATTATAATGGATATATTATATATATTTAATGCAAATGACAACATTCTGTTCCAGGTGGTGGTGTATTTTTCAATTGTATCATTTTACTTTTGAATGTAAGTGCCATCTAGTGGCAATGGATAGTGTTCCCTACCCTACATAGAAGGTCATAGATGATTTGTATTTTCTTTCTTGTAAAGTTATAATATTGTAGATCAGAGAATTCCCAAATGATTTAGACCTAACTCTGCCTATTCCGTTATCTAATTTTATCAGTGGAATATGAAATAGTATAATTGCAAAAGGCAATACACTAAACAGTTATATTTAGTAGGAGCATTTAAGGGCATTTAGGGATTGGGAATGTAGTTCAGTGGTAAAGCACTTGCCAGGTACAAAGCCATGGACTGAATTCCCAACACTAAAAAATAAATTAAAATTTTTCAAAGGAAAAAGAAAAAAAATGGGCAATTAAAATTGGAAGCATGGAATTTTATTTATTTAATATTCATTTACTTATTGGAGAGGGTTACTGGGGATGGAACTCAGGGCACTCAACCACTGAGCCAAATCCCCAGCCCTATTTTGTATTTTATTTAGAGACAGGGTCTCACTGAACTGCTTAGCACCTCACTTTTACTGAGGCTGGCTTTGAACTTCTCATTCTCCTGCTTCTGCCTCCCAAACCACTTGGATTATAGGTGTGTGCCACCACACCCAACTACTTTATATTTAAAATTGAATTCCCAGAATTTACCAGTATATTACATGAAGTGATTACTCATACTCTTATTACTCCAAGAAAAGAAAAAGAAATTATAGGATAAAAAATTAAAATTATCTTCATTACTGGAAAAGATTATCATCTGTAAAAAACACAGTATTAGAAATGGGAATAAAATAACATCACTGTATATAAAGTAAAATAATTAGAACTAGATTTCTACTTAGGAACTAGAATATATATGTTTTTTAAAAATAGGACACATTCAAAATTGTGACATAAAATTATTTAGTATCTAAAGTTAACTGAGAAAGTACAAAAACTACATGGAAAAAATGTAAAAATAATAAAGAATATAGGGCATATTTTAAATAAAAGTCATTTCATGCTTTTTTATGGAGAGACATAAAAGTATAAATTCTTCATAAATAAATAGAAATTTCAATTGCATTTTAAGGAAATTGACAAGTAGATTAAAGGTCACATAAGAAGAATTTAACCTTAAAAATGGGAAAGATTAGTCTCTATGCAGTATGACACTCTGTAGGAAATCTTTGTGGTAGTAGAGAGGCTCTATTAAGCAATACTCTAAGATCATTAAAGCAAGGCTGATTAAAAAATGTCTGTTAAATGAAGAAAAGATAACAATTGATAAATAGTAAGATGACAGACTAGAAGATATTTGTGATTCTGAAGCTGACGGGGTATTAAAATATAGTATATGGAAGGAACTAATTAATCACTTAAAGATGCAATGATAATTTTAAAATGGGGAAAAGGAGTTTGATACAGTAGTATATACACCTGTAATCCAGTTACTTGGGAGGCAGAGTAAGGAGGATCGCAAGTTGAAGGCCAACCTGGGAATTTAGCAAGACACTGTCATAATAATAATAATAATAATAATAATACAAAGTGTTGAAGGTATAGTTCAGTAGTAGAGTGCCCCTGGGTTCAAAGAAATAATAAATTAAAAAATTTAAAAATGGGAAAAAATAACAATTTATACCAGAAAGAAAATGAGAAAGCTAACAGACATTCAAAGAATTGTTCAGTATCATTATTGACTAGAGAAAGGCTAAATTTGATAATACTGTAATTTTTGTATTTTTTTTTACTACTTAGTCTGGCAAAAGCTAGAAAACTGAATATTTGGCAAGTGTTGGTAGAAGATTACAGAATGTTCATGGACTTCAGGTGAAATAAAATAAAGTGCACTCATTCTAGAGAGACCAGTTAAGTATGTGTTTCCTAGGATCTGAAAATCATGCTCCCAAATGTAGATTGCCAAGAAATTCTTGCACAGCTCCAAAAAAAGGGACATGTGCACCCTCATTCATGGTGGTAACAGAGGTTGGTTTGCTTATGAGGTAATAAGATCTTGGATAGAAGAAGCCATAGGAATGGGTTCATGTGGTTATATGTTTTTTTTTTTTTTTGGCATGAGTTATAAAAGTAAGCTATTTTAACCATTACCCTAATTTCCTTACTGAAAATGAGTATAGAAATAACCATGGGCATATTTGGTTTGTAACCAGAGAATCTGAGTTGAATACACATGAAACTTGAGTTCAGTGGACTCATTTATGTTGCTTGCAGTCAGATCTATATAAACTTATTATGGTCTCTCATATATATATATGAGAGACCATAATAAGTTTATATAGATCTGATATATGGTCTCTCTCTCTCTCTCTCTCTCTCTATATATATATATATATATATATATATATATATATATATATATATGGTCTCTCTCTCTCTCTCTCTCTCTCTATATATATATATATATATATATATGGTCTCTCTCTCTCTCTCTCTCTCTCTATATATATATATATATGGTCTCTCTCTCTCTCTCTCTCTATATATATATATATATATATATATATATAGAGAGAGAGAGAGAGAGAGAGAGAGACAGAATAAAAATGTATAGCACTATGTCCTGCTCTTTAACTTTGCCACAGCGGGCAGGGGGAACTGCCTCTTCACTATCTAAATCTGAGTTATTAGGTATTGTCCAATACTGACCTATGTTTTTATCTTCATTGTATTTAATACAGGGGCTATTTTAAACACACATGCTGACTTGAAATTTTCCTTTGTGTTCTCTGACTACATAAAACTAAAGCTACACAAAATAGGTACAATCAAATTCTAAATTATATTTTCAAAAAAAAATTAAGAAACCTAAATGCAAACAAGGTTTAAGATATTTGTCTAGAGTGGGGAGTAGTGGCACATGCCTGCAATCCCAGCAACTCAGGAGGTTGAGGCAGAAGGATCTTAAGTTTAAACCCAGTCTTAGCAACTTAGCAAGGCCCTAAGCAACTCAGAGAGATCCTGTCTCTAATAAAATATAAACCTGGACAGGGGATGTGGTTCAGTGATTAAGCGCCCCTGGGTTCAATCCCTGGTACAAAAAACAAACAAACAAAGACACCAATTTGTCTATAAGTGTATTAAAGCTCAAATATAAAATGATAGGTTAACTGAAATTTGGAAATATGAAAAGAATATTTTATATAGTATTTTCTGTGCCACTTTAACTTTTTGTATTAAACTACCAGAGAAAAATAGGGTGATATGAAACAAAAGTTATAAATAAAAGCAACCAAGTCTATAGAAATCATACTAACAATGAACAGAGAAATATATAACATGTTTCGTCAAACAGAAGCATAAGTAAGGACGGTATTTCACTAAGAAGTGGGGAAGTATTATATAAGTTCCTGGATTACTTAATAAGCTTATTGAAGAAGAATGAATCACACGAATATGTTGGGAGAAAAAAAGATTTAAAACTCTGATGAAATATCCCCGCCCCCCCCCCCGAAAAAAAAAAACTGAATGAAAGGTTGAAATTTCTTGTTATTTGCCATGAAATACTAACATCCAGATGACACAGAAATGATCCTACATCACTACCTTGTAGATACTGAGGGCAAAGTGGTTAAGGAGTGTTGTTAACTCATGAGTGTTTAAGTTTGGCCTCTGAATGAAGACACTGTACATGAAAGGAACTTGCTCTGGGTTTTCCCCAATTTAACAGTAATACTAAAAATTCTTAAAGCATTACCAAATATGAAACTAGGAAACTATGGTCAGGGATAGACATGCACACACTACAGTTAATCACGCTAAATACTGAACTGTATCTATTCTCTCCACCAATAAATTGTTGTCCTGGGAGGAGATAATCAATCAAAGATAATGAAGACAAAAATGGGAATATTCTTGGGGATTAAAGAAATACAGCAGGGAGTAATTAATACAATTTGGAAATTTATGGTATTGGTTAGTGTTTTATTTTAAATGGGAAAGTCATTTAATTTATGTTCTCATGTTTGATAAATATTCCATTTTGTCTCAAATTGTGCTAGTGTTTTATGTCTAATTTGTATTTTTTCATGTATCTCCATTATGTAAACTACAGACCCATGAACCTAGATGTGTCTTGGGTTGTAGATGGTAGCCAGGTTTTCCCACTGAATTCAGATAGGTAAAATGTCTGATGATGTACATTAGAGCATAATGAAGTGGTTAGAAATACAGATTGTATGCACTTATAGCAATATGGATACTATACGTAGTTAAAACTATAGTGAGAGGAAAAAGAAAAAAGAAAGAGATGCAGAATGAAAATGTTGTGTAAATTAGAGACACGAATCCAAGAAAGTACTCAATTTTCAAGAAAACAAAGGATATACAGTAAGCACATTAGAGTGATTGTCTAAGGATGGGACTGGGAAGGGCGAAGTGACAGAGAATGCATATTGAAGAATGGTGTTGAAGAAAATATAACGTGGACTTTCCACGTTAACAATGCAGCCAAGAGCTGCAAGTTTTAACCTTTAAATCTGAGATTAAAAACTATATGTAGTAGGTAAGAACTTCTGTTGATATTTTCTGCAAATCAGCTAAATTATAATTTAATATTTATAAGGAAGGTTAAGATTTGTGCAATTTTTTAAGTCAGAAGTGTCTGAGATTATAAAAATTCAGAAATAGAATCTAAAGTGTTCATGAAGACACATTTCAAATTCCATGGAAGGACAAAGCCAAAGATTATTTTCTGTTTGAAAAACTGAGAATAGTGAGGGCAATCAGACTGGAGAAGAACCTGAAGGTGAAAGTCCTGGACCAAAGCAAACACTTAACAGTTTCATGAAGGAAGAGTTACAAGAGGGAAGATTTGAAAAGTCACAGCACACATCAGCTAGTTTCTATTCATCCCTGATCAGAATCCTTCTATTTAAGTACAGGTCAGCTGCCTTTTCTGAGTGTTCTCATTGTTCCCATATGATGACTGCATTGCAATTGTTTACCTGCCCATATTCCCCAGTAGAGGAATCCCAAGGGACAAGGACCAAGAAAGCCTAGTTTGTATTCAGTTTCCAGCACTTGGCACTTAGCAGTCACTTTAAAAATATTTGCTCCTCTTGCCTTACACATACAAAAATGGCAACTATTTAAAATGGTGGATATGTTACTTTGTTTCATAGCCACCTTTTCACTATCTATATGTATCCCACAATATCCTGCTTTATACCTTAAATATACATAATAAAAATTCATTTTAAAAATTTTTGTTGAAGAGGAAATAAAATGGAGCAAATGTTCAAGGAATATCTGTATCATACCAGTGCATACATGTAGCCATTATTCCATTATTTGTATAACCTGCTGAAGTGGGGATCTTTTCTTTTCTCTGTCTCCTCCCCTTCCTCCTCTCCCTCCTCCTCCCCCTTCCCCTCCTCCTCCTCCTCCTTCTTCTTTTTTAATATTGGGGATTGAACCCAGGATGTGCTAGACAAGCACTCTATCACTGAGCTACATTCCCAAGTCCTATGTATGTTTTAAATTTTGATCTAAGTTCTCACTTAGTTACCCAGGCTGGTCTCAACCTTGCCATCCTCCTGCATCAGCTTCCCTAGTGGCTGGGATTACAGGTGTGTGCCACCATGACTGGCTCAGGCAGGGGTACTGCTCTTAAAATAAAAATTACTTTCATTTTGTTTTAGCAATTTGAACATTAAGAATCTGTAAATATTTAGGTCTTTCTGTGTAATCTTTTATATTTTAATAAAGAAAAATCCCCCAAGTATTTTTGTTAGTTTTACTAGAAGGCTATTATTATAGTAATTTAAAATACATTTCAATAAAACTAACAATAATAAAAATAATTAAACTGATGGCTGGTCTTTTAAAACCATTTTCTAATTACACTTCAGTTATTACAAGGTCTTACAAAATAAAGCTATTTCAAAAAAAGGAATTTTTATGCTATATTATATATTAAGGGAATTCATGAAGAGTATATTCTACATAGAAAAAATCCATCTACTGTTTTTTAAAAGCTTGGAAGCAATTACTTGAGCAATAAAACCACTCAAATGTTATAGACTTAAATAACTGAAAGTTGAAATAAGTCAAAGAGAAATCTATACAAGTTACCTATATATTTGTATATATGAATAATGATAAAGGATTCAAGCAAATTACAAACTAGAACCTATGCATTTTATTCAGCACCGTTTTAAAACCTACAAAGCAATCATTATTGCTTGTTTAGTAATTTTTTCATCTTTGTAGAGTAAAATTTTCTTGCATTTTCCCAGATACTTACCCAGCCTAATGTTCTTCATTTCTTGAGGCATTTCCATCTTGTGTTTAAGATCTTTACTTTCTGCCTAAAGAATTTTCTTTAGTGTCTATTTTAGCACAATAATGACTTCTTTTTGAAAAGTTTATTTTAATTAAATCCTGTTATAGTTTAGATGTGGTATCCCCCCAAAGCTAACATAATCAGTTAATTAATCCTTGATGGAATTACTGGGATGGTAACGGGAGGCAGGTGGGGAGTGGCTGAAGGAAGTGGTTCATTTGGAGTGTGGCTATAGGTTGTATATTTTGTATGTGGAAAGTGGATTCTCTATCTGCTGCTTGAGCGTCGTATGAGCTGCTTCTCTCTGCCACATTTTTCCACCATGATGCCCTTCCTCACCTTGAGCCCCAACGGATCCAGCCTGTTGACTCTGGACGGAGATCTCTGAAACTGTGAGCCCCGAAATAAGCTTTTCCTCTTCTACGGTTGTTCTGTAGGATCATTTAGTCACAGCAGTGAAAAAAGCTGACTAAAATAAATCCCATATTCATCTTTTTTAACTTTGGTAAAGTATAATATATAGGTAGAAAAATGCATGTTTCCTTAACATGCAGACCAATGAATTTTTCACAAATGAAACAAACCATGTAACCAGTACTGGGCTAACAGAATTCCCTCATTCTAGAATAGGCCCATTCCCTCTGCTGGTCTGGATTTTCAGTGACCACAAAGACTACAAAAATCAAATGATAAGTCTATTTTGCTACCAGCACAATTACAAGCTAATAATATTCTTCCTAGAGATAAAAAATCTAACGATTGGTTAAGTGAATGTATTAAGTTAACATATTTATAGACTGTAGTTAAATGGTGACTGTTGCATGTCAGATCTGGTTTGTCCTGCAAAGACTCCTGTGTTAAAGGCTTGATCTTCAATGCATCGTTATTCAGAGTGAGGCTTTGGGAAAGTGATTGGATCACAAGGGCTCTGACCATCATTAACTAATGAATTAATCCATTGATGAATTCCTAGTTGAATGGACTATTGGTAGGTGATGAAAACTGTAGGAAATTTGGCCTACTTAGCAAAAGTATGCCATGGGGGCCTGCCCTGGAAGGGTTTATCTTGTCCCTCTTCCTCACTGTTTCCTGGCTGGCCCAAGGTAAGCAGCTTTACTCTATCACATGCTTCTTGCCTTGATGTTCTGTTTTGCCAAAGAACCAAAATGATGAGTCCAAGTGCCCATGGACTGGAACCTCTGAAATCATGAGCCAAAATAAATATTCCCTCCTTTAAGTTGATTTTCTAAGGTATTCTTATTACAGTGATGAAAAGCTGCCAAACTATCACAGTGATATGGATTGGGGTTCCTAACACTCTTGTCAGGGATTGCTCCCCCACAGTACTGACTAGAGATCATTGAGGCCAAGGGAAATGGAACGAGTTACTCTGACTGACACTAGAAGTCTAGTGACATGGACTGGATAAATCCTCAGTGAAGACAGGCAGTTATTTTGTATATAACATTATACGGTATTTGGTTGTTCACTTCTGATGCAATTATAAGAAATTATATAAAAGATAAAAGCAGATTGAGGTATTATATTGGGGAAATGAATAATTGGTATATAGATTCATAAGAACCAGTTTAATTCATCTCCTTACTCCATCCTTACATGTGGAAATTTTTGCTAATTTTTATATTTCAAATAACAAAACAAGTCATATAGTCATTATCTATTTCATCAAGTTCAATGAATTGTGACCATTAGTTTTACAGATTCTAAACTAGACAAAGTGTAAGATAAAACATTAGAGATAAAACAATTGTTAATATGAAAAGGTATATCATTTCAGCACTCTGAGTAAACTTGAGTATATAATAGGATCTGCCAAGATTACAGCTGCCTCCCTCTATGGAGTAGATGGAAAATACCAAGGCAGAAAATTTCAATATTGGTGAGTGGTTTTCCCAGACTCTTCACTGCATATTAAATGCAATGTTAAGCAGTATTTGGACATAACCCATACTGCTTCCAGTCTTCAGCCTGAAATTAAAATCTTCAGTGATTTGAATTGTCTCAATCTCTAAATTCAGTTTGGATACCATTTGTGTAAGGTACAGGGTTTCCAAACAGTCATGATTCAAGTATGAGTTCTTTGTTTGTGTTGGCATGACTGTTCAACCACTAAATCTGTTTCAGAGAAACATGTGGTAACTGTTAGAGAAAAATGATCAAGATGCTTAGTCTAAAATGCTTCCATTAAAAAGAAAAGCATTGAGTGGCAATGCCAGGACCTTAGGTCTTACTTGGCAATTACTCCAAGGAGCTCTCAAAAGTAAGATGAGCATTATTTCTAAGCTTTCCCAGAACAGTTTCACCTTATGCCTGCTGTCTTTAAAGTCTTATGCAATGAACATTTACTCTTGACAAAACAAACAAAAAATCCTGATTTGGAGCACAAATACTTTGTTTATCCTACCAAGGATGAAATACATTTCATAAATATAACCCTGACAGCCAAGGTAGAGCAGTTTATGTCCTTCCTCTGAAGATGTTGTACTGCCTTCCCCTCTCCACCAAAGGGTCATAATTAAGCTTCTCCAAAGACCCTCACTGTAATTGTTCTTATCAATGGGATATCAGCAAAGAGTTCTGCAGAGATCTCAATGTGGTTTAAAGCTTCCTCTTGTCTATAAGGGCCAAGTTTATCTGTCTTGTCAAAACTAGGTTTGCCATAAGCTTGATGCTGTACAGAAATTACCATCTGTCTTACTGGTAAAAAACTTGTGAAAACCTTTGTGTAATCAAAGAAAATGGCACAAAAAGTACTTGATGTAAACTCCCACAAAAATTATAAACTCCCTATCACTGAGAATAAAGTTCAAAGAAACTCTAGCCTCAGGGCCCAGAGACATTTTAGGCATTAGTTCCCTCTGGACCACTGCAGCTTAAATAAACCAACTTCCTGCTAATTCCTTTGGTGTCCAGCCTCATCTGTCCTACATCAATGTGATCAGTATTCAAATTAGTAAAATGGGAACAGTAGAGATATACTTTAATTTCGGTTAGAGAGCAGGTAGGACTAGACTCAAACCTCTCCTACTTTACTAATTTTAACTTGTATTCTCCATATTCAATCCTCTAGCATGTTTTACATTCTTATCATAACTCTAGAGCTATTCAGTGACTAAACTGAACTTCCTGTTGTTATTGAATGTTCCAGTTATATCTTGCTTGTTATTGACATGTAGGATTTTTATAAACTTGACATTCTACTCACATACTGAGGCTCAGTATGTAAGTCCTTTGGTTTCAGTATGTGTAGAAGAAAATCCAGGTCCCATCTGAAAATTTTTCAATTCTCATGGAAGAGAACTTAGATCCTAAGAGTTTGTACTGTAAGGAAACATCACCTCTTTATTTCCCTTGATGGTGTCTTTCTTTTTTATTATTAAATTTAGTTACTATGGATAGAGAAAGTATGAAGGTGATAACACTAAACATAGGAGAAGATTTTTAAAAAGTTTTGGTGACAACAGGGTCTTTTATGGTTATGTTAGTCTGCTTCCATCAGTACAATCAAAATGCCTGATAAGAATGACTGAGAGGAGGAAAACTTTACTTGACCCCATGGTTTTAGAGGTTCAGTACATGGTTAGTCAATTCCATTGCTCTGGGAATAAGGTGAGAAAGAACATGATGGCAGAAGGGTATGGTAAAGGAAACTGCCCAGTTCATGATGGCCAAAAAGCAGAGTGTGAAATCAAGGTTCCAGGGACAAAATACATTCCCCAAGATCTCACACTCAGTGACCTATTTTTCCAACCACACCCAATCTGCCTACAGTTAATGCCCAGTAATTCACTCAAAGTATTAATCTATTAATGGATTAATACAGTGATTAGGTTTCAGCTGTAGTATCTACTCATTTCACCTCTGAATATTCCTGCATTGTCTAATACATAAGCTTTAGAGAGGACACCTAATGTCCAAGCAATAATATTATTTAAAAATCATGTAAGCTCATTGTGATGGTGCACACCTGTAATCCCAGCAGCTTGGGAGACAGAGGCAGGAGGATCATGAAGCCAGCCTCAGCAATTTAGCAAGGTCCTAAGAAACTTAGTGAGACCCTGTCTCAAAATAAAATGTGAAAAAAAGAGCTGGGGATATGGCTCAGTGGTTAAGTACCACCCAAGATCCACGCACACAGTGGGAATGGGGTTCCTTTTGGTAGAATGGGCTGAGAAATAAAAGCTGAAAAAATAGAATAGTAAAAACACCACAGAACACAGAAAGTAGTTTCAAAGTGGGGACAGGATAGACAAACTGACCATATGGATTGAGCTTCTTAACACAAAGTTTTTTTTATTTATATCAGAAGACATCAAAGCAATTCTATAGACTCTTCTTCACCAAAATAGGATAAAGGTGGAGGCAGGTAGGCTGCGCAGTTCCTAATGGTTATGCCCATCTCTGGTGCTACTATGATGGACCTTTCTAGCACAGCAGAGGGGAAGTTCACATGCATCGGGTGTTCTGTCACCATGGGAGAGCCACAGGACATTCCTAGTACCAGACCTATTCTCTCCCTGGCTTCCATGCCCAGAGAAGTTCCCATGTATTTCACAGATGGCTTCCAACAGTTAAGCATCCCTGAGTTTGATCCCTGGTACCAAAAATAAAAAATAAAAGTCATAAAAAAAATAAAAATAAAAGTTAAGTATAACCTTGATAACCAGGATGAAACTGTCTTGTCTTGCTCTGATGATGATAGCAGGTGTTTGGATGTCATTAAAATGACAATTTCAGAGTCTAATTGACTTCTTTCATTGCCAGGTTACCCCATAGTTCTCATCATAACAAACAAACCAGGAGAAAGCCTTTTATAACCTAAACAGCATTCTGAAGATGTATACACAATAAAACTATCATTTGGAAACTTAAAAACATATTTAGTAGTCTTAACGCTATCGTGTAAATGAAACTGTCCATATTCTAAAAGAAAAGCTGCACAGAATGCCTTATGTTGTATTTTTTAGTCTACTGAGTCATAATGTCTCTCAAATATAATGAGGACTCAGACATTGTGTCTCCAGTTTAGTTCTAGTTTTATAAACTGTAACCTCAGTCCTGACCCAGGCAAGTGCACTTATAGAAAATTATGCTCCCAGGCATAATGTCTTGAAGAAATTGATCAGCATTTTTCTAATGACCTCTTGTTGATCAAAACAATGATATTTTATACTGTATAAATATAAATTTGTGCATATTAATTACAACCCATTTTAATTAAAAGTAGTTCAAATTTGTAAATCTTTTGTCACTTAGGTATATTTTAGGTAAAGATGATATACTTACTTGATAAATTCATATGAATTCTTCATGTAATGCTACTGTAATTCTACCTCTGTGAATTTTTTTGTTTAAAAACTTTTATATCTTTTATTTGAATTTTGGCAGATATTTTATTGGACCAAGATAGATTATTAGACCAATGTTTTTAAGAATATTTATTTTTTAGTTGTAGTTGGACACAATAATTTTATTTCACTTATTCATTTTTATGTGGTGCTGAGGATCAAACCCAGGACCTTGCACGTGCAAGGCGAGCACTCTACCACTGAGCCATAACCCCAGCCCCTATTAGACTAATTTTAATTAAAATTTTTTGAGACAGATTCTCAATAAGTGGCAAGCTGGCCTTCAATTTACAATCCTCCTGCCTTAGCCTCCCAAGTAGCTGGGACACCCAACCCCAATTTTAATTTTATATGATTAGAATTTAAGTTACTACAGAGAGGAGTCTCAGTGATGTCATGCAAAATAGTCTGAGATTATCATACAATTGTGAGTTGATAACGTTCCCTTCTCCTTAAGAAAATATCATATCTTAGTACCTCTAGTCATAGTTAAAAGAAATAAGAACTTCAAACAAGACTTGCTTTCTAAAAGCAATGTTGAAAGCTGCCAAATAAAACGTTTGGAGTATTTTTAAAGTAATTACTCCATTCAGAATCATATTTTCATATATAAGACAAAGTATGCTGATAAGAGGCATTACAAAAGCATACTCAAGCTGCAAAGTTACCTGAAAATAATATGCACATACCCTATCAGCAGTCCAGTAGAGTTGTGACTCTGATGTTAAGACATCCTTTGGAAACTGCAGTACAGTTCTAAGGTGAGGCACCTACTATGTGGCAAAGCAGGTAATTGAGGCCACTAAGGCTTTTTCTAGCCTTTGATGATGGGCAGTTTACTTTCCTCCCCTTCATTTAGAAAGAACTGGCATTGGGTTCACTTCTGTGATTTCCGGAATGTAAACCTCTAGGGGAATCCACTCCCTCCTCATGCTCTGGGACTCCAAGAATACCCTTTCCAGAACAATATTGTCAGAGCCATACCAGGCACCAGAGTCCTTGAAACTCTCAAGAGACTTGTGATGTTTCTCTGCTTGAAGGAAAAGATCATTGCTGTCCTTTGCTCAAAGACTCTGTTAATATTACTTAAATGCTTCTCAGAAGATGAACCAAGTGTTGGAATTCATTTCCTTTCAAGTCTGTTCATAAATATTGATTTAATTAAAAATAGAAGAGCCCAAAGTCTTAATGATATTTTCTGAACTACATAACTTTGTCTATTTAAAAAATATTATTTCACAGATCTTCACATAAGTTCAAAACAACAAAGGTAAAATAATGTGAATTTACTTGAATAGTGGAAGTGTAGCAGCAAGCTAAGCTGAGCAATCAACATTCATTTTAAGGATATTTTTGTAGTGCCTAACATTCCATGTTAAAAGGACCTGGAAGGCCAGGCATGGTGACATATACCTGTAATCCCCAAAACTAGGGAGGCTGAGGCAGGAGGATTTTAAGGATCTCAAGTTCAAAGACAGCCTCAGCAAAAACCAGGCACTAAGCAACTCTGTAAGACTCTGTCTCTAAATAAATTACAAATAAGGGCTGGAGATGTGGTTGAATGGCCCCGAGTTCAATCCCTGGTACAAAAAAAAAAAAAATAAGTAAATAAAATAAAAAGTAACTGCAACTGTTCTAAGTGCTTCCACTATTTTAGACTTAGGAATTGTGTAATTGGGACATCCAAGTGATACCAATCTAGAGAGACTCGAGACTCTCTGTAGAGGAGGGGACCCACAGATCTGGTGCCCAAGGGAGTGGGGGTGTCTTGCTCCTTTATAAATTTTAGGTTTCCTTTCTTCTTATGCCTACATGACCAAAAAGCAGGGAGAAAGCCATCCAGTGGTTTATTGCTTGTGTTAGAAAGTGGGATCCTTTCCCAATCCTGGAGGCTGTTAGCAACAGGTTGATGGAAAAGTGCTATCTTCACATTTCCTTTTCTTTGATAATCAGCTACCTGTCCTTTGCCTGGTCTCACAAGGTCACAGAGCTAGTAAGTGGCAAGTCCATGATGCCAACTCCATATTTCCTGGATCAAGAACTTGCTCTTAAATTACTGTGCTAAACTACATCTCTGTTTACTATTATAGATGTAGGATGTTTCAGGTTTAAAAGACTGATAATATATACTTTAAATTAAAATATCTTCAAGTTGAATGTGATTAGTCGATTTTAATTATGGAGACAAAATGAAATTGCAGTTCAAAAAATCAGATTTTTAAAATAAATGCTTGGAAAGGCTAAACATATCTCCTGGTTGATCAGTTTACAGCTGCACTAGTTTTCTCTGCTCCTTGCTTGTTGCTTAGCAATGGATTGTGTGAGGTTGCACTGGAGCTGACAGGATAAGGGATGAGTGAATATGGGAGGCACTCAGAGGATGGGCATTGCATGCCTTAAATGAACAGGGGGAGAGTAAGGAACATAGAGTTGGAATCACATGAGTAGTATGAGTCATGTTTAAAGTATAAAGTCACAATTAAAAATTTTACATATTGAAGAGCTTGGTTTTCTTTTTCACTGTCTTGTGATTATATCTATACATGTGCTAGGGACCAAAAATATTCTTGTCACTTTTTCATGCTCTTTTTTTCTTATCATTCTTTGTTCTAAAATTTCCATCAGTTTTGTTTTATTTCTACTACTTCTATTGGTTGGATTTATACATTTAAGTAGCACTTATCTGACTCTATTTCCCATTGTCTCAACTTTGGCTAAAACACACTGATTCCCTTCAATGTAAATAAGGAAATCAGCTCTCCTACATCTCTTGCCCTTCTCCTCTCCCTTTTGCCTCTCAATTTATGCCAGTTAGCTCATGATTTTTATATAAAAAATAGTATTTTCAATACGTAACGCACACATATCCTGTTCAATACAAATATAGTTACACTTGTATTTTGTGTATTGTTATATTTTGAATGTGTGGTGGCCCCCAAAGCTCATGTGTGAAACAACACAAGACGTTCAGAGGGGAAATCATTGGGTTGTGAAAGCCTTAACTCAATCAGTGAATTAATCCCCTAATGGGATTAACTGAGTGGTAACTCAAGGCAAGTGGAGTGTAGCTAGAAAAGGTGGGAATTGGGCTCGTGGCTTTGGGGTATATATTTGTATTTGGCAAGTAGATATTGTTTCTCTGTTTTTCTGATCATCATGTGAGCTGCTTCCCTCTGCCATACTCTGCCTCTGTGATGTTCAGTCTCACCTTAATCCCCAAGGAATGCAGTCTGCAGTCTGCCCCCAAATAAACTTTTTTCCTTCCCCTACAATAATTCTGGACAGATTTTTCAGTCACAGCAGCGAAAAAGCTGGAAAATACATATATACTTTGGTAATTGGTATATTTGCAAAATGATAAATGGATACAATTTGATCATACTATAATTATACAAATATATTTCATTTTAAAGCAAGTATTATAGTTTGACACAAAGAGGGAAATTAAATTTCCCACTTAAATTCTACTACTGAAGACTGTGTCAAGCTGAAGTGGACCCTTTGTTCTCTAATTCCACCAGTTTATCAAACAAATGTCACGTTTTGACTTGTTTCCTATTTAGATAATTGTTACACTGCATAGCTATTAGTACTTTTTGAAGAAACAAATTCCCTTTCCTTTTATTCACACTACATTCTGAATAGTCTAATTTAAAATGTTTCTTATATTTTATGTGCTTTTAGAAATACATTTTAAAATCCAAAGTAATTTAAAACATGAAAAGGAAATAAATTTTGAATCTCTTTAAACTTAAAATATGTTTTGCTTGACATCATACTTGATAGTAGGCAGTCAGAAAATACTGATTTTTTTCCTAGCATCATATTTGCCTGGGCAATTTTCATGGCAATCTGATTCTCATTCCTTTGTATTACCTTCGTCTTTCCGGAAGCTTTCCAAATCATGTTTAAGTTCTAAATTTTTGCAAAAATTGGCCTTACAAATTAATCTTTTTTCATTCTTTTGGCCTGAAGATTCTTGATTAATTTTCTGTTATCATATCTCTTATTATTTCCCATCTTCCATTTTTATGTTTCTTTGGGAATTGCGATACAACTGATAATTGGTTCTCTGGATTATTTTTTACCTGCTGAGTTTTATTTTAAGTTTTACTTTGCCCCTTTTCTCTACTTATGGGAGATTCTTCTCTGGCACACATCTAAAGCATAGAACTTCATTTTTACACATGTCCAAACCCACACCACTAGAAATGTGGCTGCAATGCTGACTTCTGTTTTTTATTCCATGAAATACTTTTAATTACAAGGATTGTGCTGTTGTTATTGTTGATTGCCTATTGTTTTCTATAATGGATTTTCTATCCTCTCAAATATCTTAGGAATACTAACTTTAACATTTGATATTCCCCAATATTTGCTAACTTTTTATTTGCTTTAGAGTTAAGCATTTGGTCCACCAATTGGTTTTTCAGTTTTATGTTTGGTAGTCCTTCTTACCAATTCATTTTTATAATGTATTAATATTAATTCTTAAAAGAACAGATTGCTGTTGGCCAGTATTCTGTCTGCCTTTAGATAGGTTTACTTCCTAAACAACTTCTCCCTTGAAAGGGGGCAATGACTGCAAACTCTGTCCGTGTCTGGTGTGTTGGTAAGCAGGCTGGTTACAGTTTTCGGATGTATGGGCAAGGAGTAGGCAAAAAGAGTCTACCTTTCACTGAACTTTAGGGGGAATAGCAATAGACACCTGAGGAATCCTAGCTCAGCTAATTCTTAGATTAAATTTTTAGTATACTTTGGGGTAAATATCACACTGCTTTGTATCTAAATATAGTGGGGGATTCAGAAACATTGTTGAATAAACATCCTTGGATTAACTTGTCTTCTGATTTCCTTTGTTCCTGTG